>NC_051176.1:292547780-292822779 GCF_013339695.2 Rhipicephalus sanguineus | reverse complement strand
AATTAGCATGCCCCATTTACACGACTTTCGGAATAAACTAATCTTTTAATAAACGTTCATCTCAGCGTTCTCGATTTTGTTATCTCAATTTTTCAAAGTTTTCTACACCACTGGGGCGCGCAAGCTTGGCTCGAAATCACGCGCCTCCATTGAATTCTGCGGTGCGTCCGCGGGAGCCGCGGCGAAAAATGGTGCCATGCGCAGCGCGCGCAGGCGGCGGGCGAGGAGAATTGGGGAGGAAACGCAGGCGCGGAGGAGTGTGTCGTTATCGTTACCACTACTGTCGTTACTTTCCTCCTTTCCTAGGGGTTTTAGCAGTTTTAGCGCTAGGAGCTGCGGAGTCGCCCTCTGTCGGACGCGCCTCTCTTGCGTGCTCCATCGCGTCTAGCCGGCGGAAAACGCATGGAGGGGCTTGAGGTAGAGATAACGCGGGCATGGCGGCGAGGACATACCGTATACCGTGCCGCCCTCCGCCGAAATCTCTCTGTGACGTGTAAAACGACATCACGTGGTACCGACTGCGCGAAGTGTTCGACGACGTCTCCAGTGATTCAGGCCATTCAGTCGCGGCTTTTCTCGTTTTGTTAGCGAATATGTTTGTATTAGCTGCGAATTAGCCTAAGTGTTTGCCAGCAAAGTTTTTGAGCGAGCCGTGTCCGAACGTGAAGAGGCACTCTGGTAAAAGGTCGGTTGTTATGAAGTTCACCTAGTAATCTGTAACTCGACGCATTCTCGCATCTCGCGCACATTTATGTTTACTGAGGCAAGCGTGACTGCGCGTATCTTGCTTTTGCGCAGAAGGTGCGCGGCTGAGAGGTTCTATCTGCGTGTTCCTTGCGCTCATATTGCACAATTTTTTATATATGAGCACGAATTAGAAGTTAAGAAGGGGCTTTTATAGTGTTTTTGGCGTTCGTGCCTAAATGGCGCTTATATGAACGCTATTTAGCCTCAAGTTTCACTCCCGGGTGCTGTTGAGACCGCTATTCATGTTACCGCGTAACACTGACTGTTGGGAACTATGGGGTTCAACTTCGTCCTTCAGTTCAACCAACTCTCGGAAACAACCGCTAGCAGCAGTGAAGTGAGACACGCCGGCAAACGAAAGGAAAAGGTGATGTGCACGCAGCTTTTTTATTTGTAATTTACTAAGGTGATCACTGCAGTAGCTAGCGTACGTAGCCAGAAATTCTTTCGGGGGGGGGAGGGGGGTCAACCGTACTTCATGTACGTTCGTGCATGTGCTTGTGTGCGTGTATATACACACATGTAAAACTGAAAAGCCTGGTGGCTACGCCAGTGGTTCCCTGCCAGAGAGAAATAGGCTCTATGCGATTCGACCTCCCTTCTCTGGTCCTTTAGCGGTCTGCTCCTGCTCTGCCCTTCTTAGTCATGCCTAGAGTGTACTATGGTGTACTATAACAGGGGAGTGCTCGGAACGAGCTTCGAAAAGTGAAGCCCAAACAGGGATGGATGGATGGATGCTATGAGCGTCCCCTTTATAACGGGGCGGTGACAAGTGTGCCACCAGGCTCGAAAAAAAAAAAAAAAAAACCTTTACTTCTCTTCCTCCTAGCGCCGGCCCAGCGTCCCCACTTCAACCAAAACTATCCCACTCCAGGAAAAAAAGTTTTCAGCTCCGTTCAGTGCCCTTTACGGCAGAACGTCCTTATTTTTATTAATTTTTTTTCAATATTTATTTTTGTCCTTTCTCTCTAGTTTTCTGCCACCAATACTCTAACCGTCTCATACTTGTTTCAATCGTGGGTGTGTTCAGCCTTCCATTGTCTCTAAAACCCAAGGCGTCATGTAGGCTCGTGCCCAAACGTACACCTGGGTGGATGTCTCCACATTCAATCAGAACATGCTCCGCCGTTTCCTGATCTTCCCCGCAGCACGTGCATTGTTCTTCTTCTTTACTGAATCTCGTTTTATAACTACCCGTTCTAAGGCAACCCGATCTCGCTTCAAACAGTAAAGCGCTTCCCATTGAATTGTCGTAAAATGCCTCCCTCCTTATTTCATCTTTGCCCTTTCGGTAGTTACTCAAAGCCGGTTTTTTCTCCATAGCTGCCATCCAGTAAATCCTCTCCGTCTCTCTGACTTTTCGCTTAACGCTCTTTGTTGACATACTGCTTACACTACCAGCCGTATATTTACTAGTGAGCCTCCTAGTTCTTTTTCTCCACTGTGTGTCCACGCTCTTCCTATACAAGTAACGGAACACCTTCTCTGCCCACCTACTCTCCTTCATATTCCTTAGCCTTTCTTCGAACCTTATTTTGCTCTGAGCCTCCCTCACCTCAAAACCTGCCCATCCCATATCGCCCTTTACAGCCTCATTTGTCGTCTTCCCGTGAGCACCCAACGCGAGGCGTCCCACAGTCCTTTGATTTATATCCATTCCCGATTGCACCTCTGCCCTCATGCACACCACTGAGTTCCCAAAAGTAAGCCCCGGAACCATTACACCTTTCCACAGACCTCGAAGCACCTCGTACCTATTGTATCCCCACAATGCTCTGTGCTTCATTATTGCAGCATTCCTCTTTCCTTTTGCTGCTGAGGCTTTTTCCTGTACCTCCATGTACCTGTCACCCTCATTTATCCATACTCCGAGGTACTTGTATTCGCTCACCCTCAGTATTTCTTGGCCCTGTATTGACACCGCCTGATCACAAGGGTCATTGAATACCATCAATCCACATTTTGTTACACTAAATCCTAGTCCTAGAGCTTCCCCTTCCCTTCCGCATATATCCGCCAGCTGCTGTATATCCTCTCGACTGTCAGCAAATAAGACAATATCGTCAGCATAAAATAATCCTAGAAGCTTCTGCTCAATCATCACGCCGCCCTGTTTATGTGACAGATTAAAACCAAAGTTGCTACCTTCTAGCGCTTTTTCCATATTCACCATGTACAGCATGAATAACAGCGGGGACAAAGGACATCCCCGTCTCAGCCCCTTACTAATCTCAACGTTCTCTTTGCTACTCATTCCTTCCCATTCTATGCAAACTGTATTTTCTCGGTATATCTCCCTTAAAAGCTGTATACAGTCGTCGCCTATGCCCATTCCTTTCAATATATCCCACAAAATTTCCTGATTAACGTTGTCGTACGCCCCAGTGATGTCTAGAAAAGCCATGTACAAGGGCCTATTTTCTATTTTAGATATTTCTATACACTGGGTGAGAACAAACAGGTTATCGTCTAACCGCCTGTCGACTCGAAATCTATTCTGGAGTTGTCCCAAAATATCGTTGTGTTCTTCCCACTTTTCTATTTTCATTTTTACTGCTTGCATCGCCAACCTGCATAGTACCGATGTAATGGTTAGTGGTCTATACGAGCGAATGTTATCCTTTTCTCCCTTGCCTTTATAGATTAAGTTCATTCTACCTTTTCGCCAACTATCCGGTATTTGCCTGTCCTTTAAGCATTTTTCAACAGCTTTCAGCAGTGCTTCTTTAGTGCTATTTCCTAGTTCGTTAATGAGGCTAACGGGAATCCCATCTAAACCCGCGGCAGTGCGCTTTGGAATTTTTCCTTCAGCCTTTTTCCAATTGAAATTCTCCAGCACTAGCTCTTCCTCGGTTGCTCTCTCCGCCACACTTTTACTCACCGGGGACATCCCCTGGACGTTCTTTTTAAACGAACCGGCTGTTACCTTTCGAATGTAACCTAGCGCTTCGTACCCTTCCAATTGATTTCCTCCTTCATCGAGAATATGTTGTTGCGTTGTGACAGACTTCCTACCTAGCGCCTTTATGTGGCTCCAAAATATCCTAGGTGCGGCCTCCTTTTTTTCGTGAATCTCTGTCACCCAGCGTTCACTTTCGCCTTTAATTTTTGCCTCGACCAATTTCTGTACAATGGATTTTTTCTCTAGATATATTCCCATATTTCGTTGACTTCGTCCTGCGGTCGCTTGTGTTTTTTTGCCATTCTATGATTCCGTGATGCTTCACGCCGCTTCTCGATCGCTTCCCGGATTTCCTTGTTCCACCAACTTTTTGGCTTCCTCTTTCCTTTCCAGCAAATAGTTTTCTTCTCTCTCCCTATCTCTTTCGTTATTAGATCTAATAGCTCACTGTACTCCCAGTCCTTGCCTGGTATTTTGCCTACTTCTTTCTCGACTCTTGTGGCTATATTTATTATTTGTTTGTCATTTAAATACGAGGTGCCAAACTTTGATTCTATGCTCTCATTTCCAGTTTTATATCCCATTTGTAATGTTATTCGTTTATGATCACTACCCAAGCTTTTAATCCCTTCCTCGTCTATTCTAATTTCTCTCAGTTTGTGATAAATTCCTTCAGACATGAGACAATAATCAATACTTGACTGTTTGTTTCCGACTTCCCACGTGATCTGGCCGTCACATTTAGGCCCCGTGTTAACTATCTCCAGACTATGTTGCTCGCAGAGATCTAGTAATAACTTCCCATTGATGTCTGAATATCCGTCAAGGTCGTGTATGTGGGCATTCATGTTCCCTAGAAGGATGATTTCGGCCCCATTACCAAATTCCTTAATATCCTCACTCATGCAATCCACCATCTCCTGATTCTTTTCTCTGCAGTTATTTCCCGTCCACAAGTAGGCAACCCCTAGCCACGTTTTCTTTCCACCTACTGTGCCCAAAACCCAGAGGTGCTCTGAACACGTCTGTTTCACTCTAACCCATTTGGCGCCGCGGTGAATTAGCATTCCTACACCCCCACCTTTCCTTTCTGATGTGATCCTGTTGCACCCTTCCCAAACATAATTTTCAATATGTGGTGGCTCTTCCAAGTCTCTAAGGTGTGTTTCTGTAACCGCATAAACGCCTATCTGTTCTTTGTTTAACTGCTCCTCAATCTCTAACCATTTTGCCTTTTTTCTGCCACCCTGCATGTTTATGTAACTAATTGCAGCACGCGCCTTATCCCATTTTCTTTTACCTTTTTTCTGGTTTTTCCCAATACTACCTGGCAAAGAGTCCTGGTTGTTTTCCCTGTTGCTAGCTACCCCGGACTCCGAAGGGCCCGCGTGCCCCCCAAAAAAGCTACTGCGCATCCTGCCAGTCGCCAGCCCACCTCATGACCAAGCCTCTTATCGAAGTGAATTCTGTCTTTTTGGAAACCGCCCCACCTGTGCACCTCCCTGTTTATATCCATTACCTCGAAACCCTTTTCTCGACTAATTCACCATACCTCTTTGTTTGCGTCGACAACCGGGTCAATCCGCTTGCAGCGCTACGATCGGTAGTCTGCAATGTGTCGTCGTTTAAGAGCTGCGCGCGGCTCCGCCGAAGTGGTGCAGGGGTAGAATGCCCGCTTCCCACTCAAAAGGCCCGGGTTCGAATCGCAGCTGTAGATGGTGGGTTTTTATTCTTAGTGTCGCCTTTTATAGCTCTGTTGGTTTCCCTTTGTTTCTTAAAACTAGCTTCTGTTGCTACGTATTGCGACAAAAAATAACGTAAAATGTGAAATCTCGTTTCGACTCTCGTGTTCGCGAAAATCTCGAAGGCCATACATTACGTTTTTGTTCAATCCCGGGTGGTGGCGCTGCAGATAAGTGCACTCACTGTCAAATTTCTTCTAATTTACTTCCCATTTTGCATCACTTCTTGAACCAACACGTAGCAACTGCACCTATTTTAAGAAACAAAGGAGAACCAATACGTCTATAAAAGGTGACACTAAGAATAAAAACCCACCATCTACAGCTGCGATTCGAACCCGGGTCTTTTCAGTGGGAAGCGGGCATTCTACCCCTGCGCCACTTTTGGGGAGCCGCGTGCAACTCTTGAACGACGACACATTGCAGACTACCGATCGCAGCGCCGCAGGTGGATTGACCCTGTTTAGGCTTCACTTTCTGTACGTTGGTGCTGCGGCCGTTCCGAGCACTCCCATGTTCTAGTACACTCTAGTCATGTCGAAAAGACACCCGGGAGTGTGTTGATTTGACAGTGGACACTTGACTCACCCTGCAGAACACGGGAGAGACAGTGTTCTGCGAACACTGTTCAACTGTTGGCGCCTTTGTGCCATCTTAAGCAATATTATTTTTGCTTTCCTGTCGTAGATAGAGGTTGCGCATCTCTCCAATTGAAATTATTTGCATTTATGTGAAAGTTTATTGTGCCTATATTTACGATATTTGAGGCCTAAAACGTTGTTTTGCCTGCCTATTTTCGGTGCCTGAAATTAGCTTTTTTAATGCCTAAAAATCCGGCCTCTAGTTATTAAGTTCACATGACCTTTCATAAAGGTAGCCATGAGCTCTTTTGCCGCAATAACAGTACTGTCAACAATGGTTTGTGTGGCTTGCCACTTTCACCAGAATTGCTGCCGGATGACGATTTACAACAGATATATTTTAATAAGCGAAACTTCAACCGCGTATACTTTCGTTGTCTTAATCCACGCTTCGCTTCTGCTGCATGTGCTTCTCTGCGCGGGGTGTACTGACTGATGTGATATCATGCGAGCACGTTGCAATCAGTGTGCATCGCTTGCTCGACTATTACAATTACCGTATCTCGTTTTCAGTGACTCTGCTGGTCTCTGGCATCAACCAATTTGTGGACCAGCAGCTCAGCACATCACGGCTGCTAACAGAAGGAGAGGCAGTGTATGAGGCCGACCAGATTCGAATATGTAACGCAAAAGAACAGCATCAAGACAAAATCACTCTCGCTGCCCTTGTGCTGCAAACAGCTGGAATAAGCCTTCCAGCATGGTGTGAATAAACGTAAATTCCTATGTGTACAGTCCCGGAAAGTCCCACGTCGTGCTCACCGAACATTTTAGCTCCAACGCAGTACACAAAATCTTCGCAAAAGTGCTTGCTACACATGCGATAATGAATGGTGGGTTGCTTCCCCATTCTCAGCTTTATCAACCATGCATCTCGCTGCTTCTTGGTTTTGGGGTATGCATGGAAACTCATGCCAGGCTTGTTCGAATACATTCGGCACTGCGGCACTGAGCAATAAACCACACTGAAGCAAAAAACAACCACTTCAACCTCGAGGATGAGATGCAGTGAGCTGCATTGACATTGCTTTCGACGGCAAAGGCGAGTCACGTGATGTCGTTTAACACATCATAGCGATAGCAGTGCTGGTCTCTCCTGTGGTGGCCCTCGAGGTCGCTGTCGATGCTCTACGAAAACACCGCACTGAAGCCCTCCTGGACAGTTCTTTGAATACTTTCCAAACGAGGGAAGTTTTCACAGTCAAAATACTGATCTTGGACAAAAAAGAAAGCGAAGAATTGTTTGCAGGCGCTATCTGTTCACAGCGTATCTATACAGTGAGCGCACATTGCGCATTGTCGCCGTGATGGCCCGATATCCCCAAACAAGCATCTTGCGTGAAATGCAGGCAATCCCTGAGGGCAAACTATGTGACATACACTCTTACATTGGTCTGTCTGTGTAAACAAAGGGGGCATAATTCAGGATGAAGCCTGAATTAAGCATTCGCACAGCATATATGAGCATTTATAACTGTATACACACAAGTAACCGTTGTTGTGTGGACGTCATCAAAGCTTCTCGAAAATAATTTCTTAAGAACTTTAAGGAAATTGGTGCCTAGGGCGACTTTGTGCACGTTGTCAGCAAAATTCATTCTTTTTTATCTTGCAAGTTCTTGGACGTATCAATATCATTATTATTCAAGTGACATCGCACTCTACGTTTATCGCTATCCTCAGCGAGCAATTTCCCGCTGCTTTTTGTTTTTTTAATTCAGTATGAACATAGGCGTACGCAGGGTTCCCTATTAGGGGGGCAAAGGTTCATCACAGCCCCCCCCCCCCCCACTCTACTAAGTCAACGTATGGGGCAGATGTTGTGCCCCCCCCCCCCTCTTAGGTAACTAGAAGGGTCAAGGTACGGGGCCGATCTTGCGCTCCCCCTCTTAGGTGATTGGGGGGGCAGCCGCCCCCCTGCCCCCCCCTGTGCGCACGCCTATGAGTATGAACATTGGTTGGGGCTAAGACAAGCATGAGTATATGCCGTTTCCTTTTTTTATCATGATTACTACCGCTCCTTTTCCATTCCAGTGAACTTGCCAGTAAAACGTGCATAGGCCAAAGCTTAAAACCGTAGGCTTCGCGACTGCGGTTAGAAGGAGAAGCAGTATACGAGGCGAAACTTGTGGCATCGTGCAACGCGAAGGCGAACATATCACACAACGACGTTCGCTGGTCTAGTTCTTTAATTAAACAGCGGCAGTAGACAAGGACCGGCATGCATGAGCTACGAATCTCAGTGAAAAACAGGGATGTTATTGCAGCAAGGAGCTGCAAAGCAGGACAATTGCAGAGACCACAATGTAAATTTTAATGCGCAACATTCTTTGGTATGATCTGAAGCAAATTTGGTAGCATAACCGCATTTATAACACAAAAAGCATGGCACCTTTACGTCTACATACGGCTCCGTAGAAAACAAGTAAGGTGATTGGGAAGGGTGAACACGAATTTGGGAGTGAACCAACCTAATTTTGGGGTTGATAGGAAGGTGGGTAACATATGAGCCAGCTTGTGGGAGAAAGGCGTCATTAACCGGTCGGCGTGTACGGCTAGCGTCTCAGTGAGCGCTTTCTGCTACTCACCAAACATCGCAGCTCCACGCCGGAGCACAAATCTCCCTTGCGGAAGCGCTGGCTGCACGCGCGTGTTGTAGGCGATGACTGTTCACCATTCCTAAGTTCCAAAATCCAAGCTTCGCGCAGCTGCTTACCCTGAGGACACATGTGAAGGCCGACACTGGGCTCCGTTGCATACTTCCTGCACTGCGGCACCGAGTACTGGCCTACCGTATAAGACACCTTCAAAGACAGCGACTGCATATGGCATTGTCCAAGTATTGTCAAGTGCACAGCCACAGAGGGAAAACCTCCCAATTTGGTCACAATTACAATGCAGGTGGCATTCTAAAATTTCATTTTCTGGGCGTGTCTGCTCCTGAAGCAGACGAAGCACCGCTGATCCTGCCTAGCACGTTACGGCTATGGTGGCGCCAGGTTTTTCCAGTGGTGGACCTCGCGCCCATGTGGAACTGCTGACTTTTTCTGAACTTCATATTGCGACAAAGAAGATGCAGGCGATGCAGAGCCAAACGGAGCCGAAAGAACGAAGTTTAGGCAAATCCGTGTACTACCCATCATTCCCATGGTGGCTGAAGCGCCATGCGTTGCAGCTCCCATAGACACTAACGCCAGAGTTTCCTTTAGTGTATCTATAGGAAACTCTATGTTAATATCTGCTGGGATTTAAAGCCTTTGACTGTTTCTGCAGCCAAAGATGAAATGCACAAAGATGCTCAAATAAATTAGTGTGCCTCTATTTATGCCATTCAAAATTAGCAGTACATTGTACCAATGAGTTGCACATGCCCTCTGCGGTTTCTGCAAAATATATATATTGTGTACATTTAAAATGGTTAAGCAAAACTTCAAATAGGTTACCTTAAATGCAAAGAAGACAAGGACACAACGGAGAAAGTCATCCAATAATCCTGCAATAAGCTGCCTCTTGGGTAAAAAAAAGAATGCTTGGGCATGCAGTATAGGTAGTTCTACGCCTTTATTAACAATGCAAGTGACCCTGTCTTTTAGGGTGCTATATTAGAAACAATAGTTTAGGCTTCCAGGCATATGAGCTCGTGAAGGAGATCTCGTTAAAGGCACCTATCTAGTTCCCTTCACTTGGCTTCTGCTCGTCTTCAGCATCCTCATCCTGATCAGCAGGCTCGTTGACTTGGACACCATGAGTGATCACTGCCGGAGCACTTTGGACATTTCTCTGGACGTCTGCAACAGGAAAGCTCTCAAGGATGGACATCACAAAGCCTGGGTCCTGGAATATCTCGTCCTGGAATATGTCGTCATATTCATCATTGCCATCCGAATCCTGCACAGTAACATTAACCATTGAGGGTTCGCACATCGAATGACACAGCTTGAGGCGGTGCAGGCCATAGCCTTGACTCGAACTTTGCTTACCTCTTCTGCAATCTGCTCGGCCTCATCTGTATCCAGGGCATCATGTTCAGGCAGCACATCAGGTAGGAGTGATGCGATATGCTCAGGCACTAAAATAATGTGAAACCAGTCATTGTGTAAACACTAAATAAACTGCTTCTGTCCCTTTAAGGCTTTCAAACCCAGTAGGTTGCTCCACTTTACTGCCAGCCTGCATCTTCAAGTGGAAGTATTTTGTGACACTGCCTTCCAGAGGGCAAAATGCCCGAATGTGAGGGATGTTGGTTTCAGTGGACACAAAGTTACCACTATAATCAAGCAGCACAAGATCCCATTTCTGCTAGTTTGTATCCAAAAATATATTCCTAAAGCAGCTGGTCCATCAATCCTTTCTTTTTCTTTTTTTGGCAGGCCTTTTAAATAAATGAAACACTAAAAAAAATAATGCTGTTCCTGTAGTGCAGCATTTTTCAGAATGTGATTTTCAGATTTTTAGAGCCTTCTAGAGGGCCTAGAAATGTGCCAGTTGTAAATATTCTCGGTAAAAAAGGCAATCACAATAACAATGAACTTGAAGTTTTGCTGGGAATTTGTGATGAGCTATCAGATCACATTATTTCAAAAGACGTGTAAAGCGCTCTTCTCAAGATTCTTGTGAAACTGTAAGAATTGCAAAAATACAAAGGTTCATGCCAAAACAGGGTCAATACCTCCATTTCTGGCTTGAAAAATCACCCTTTTCAAATTAATTATAGATTATGAGTCACTTATAAATAACAAGCTGTAGTAATGGGCTATAACATGCTTGTTGAGAGATTCATTTGTAAGGAGAAATCTTCAGTTGTACAATAAAAATGGCATGCTTATGTATAACACACCCTGTATAAGAATATGTTACAATTCATTCTCGCCATTTTCTACATCCCTTGAAAACAGTATGCAGTGCTGTAGTATCACACTTCTCTATTTCACCGAATAAAACACTGCTCTAACGAGCGCAAGCATGCATAATATGTGATCGAGTCTTGGCAACTTTCACTGCTTGTGGATGGGCGTAAGTGGATACCAGAAAATAACATTTACGAACATGAGTTGCATGTCTATAAATTTGCAGAGTTGCCTGGGCATCTTATTTTTATGGAAACATAGTCTTTTATAGAAAATAATTGCGAAATTTCTCCACTGCAGCAAAAGCTCAATTTCAGTTAGATAATAGTTGGACGCTTTATTCCAAGGTTGTTGTGTTGCACATAAATGAGTTTGAAGAACACTTGGACATTGTAGACTAGCTACAGTAATGCAGAGTTAACAGAGCATCATTAATGAGCAGTACATATTTTTCTATAATTTTTTTGCTGTGAGCTCATCAGCTTCTAGTACAAACATTTGTGTGAGAAAGCCACATCTCTCACTCCAATAATTAAGAAGCAGCCTTACTCAGTTGTGCATGGATTACAGCATATACTTTAGCAGATTTATAAGTGAACTTGGAGCTTGGCATCCTCAAACTGCACAGTGGTATAGCTGGGGCCCTGGGTTAATTTCAACCAGCCATTTTCATGTGCATTTAAATTTAAGTGCAACATAAATGCAACATTTATGCATTTAAAACCTATCAGAATGCGCCTGACAAAACTGGGAATCTATCACCGCCATGAAGCTGCTGCAATGGGTCTTGAAGCAATGGATAGCTGGGCTAGAATTGCGGTAACTCCAGGCTAGGTACCATCTGTTTATGGTGAGTGAACTAGACAAATTAAATGCATTGAACTGCCAACTGTTTTAACATACATTTATTTGCATGTTTATCCTCAAATTTATGGAGATTATGTTTATGTACTGTTTTTCTCCATAAAAATTTTGCAATAGTATTACAGGTTTCCATCTGCATCTTTCAGTAGAACTCTTGGCATCATCGTACGTCTGGGGTGTCTGGGCTTTATTTACTGACAAGCAGTCAAGCCAATTGCACATCCCTGCAAGTTGAATTTCCCCAATTGCAAAGATTGCTTACAACCATAGTTTACCACTTAATTTTTGGGAGAACAAAACATGCAGGAAAACACTCCATGTGTTTTATTTATTGATGCAGAGCAAGAAACTGGACCTTGTGGCAAAATCTGAGTAAAAACCAAGCAACACTGAATGCAGAACATTTCAAAGATAAAAACACAGGTCACTGCAGTTGTTTAAACTTAGCAACATGCAAGCAATAGTAGCAGTGAGTTAGTTCTACAGCCTCTGGCAAACCTTTTACGCTTCACAAATGTAAATGGTGGGGTTAAGGGAGAGGGCAAACCAAAGAGCACTCACAAGACTGGTGCTGGAGGCACATCACCATAGCATATGCAACCTGCTCATCATATGTCATGGTACTGTGGTCTGTGAAGTCTCCTACTGCACCGAAGTCACCTGGCCCTGTTTCCACGTAGAGGGGCTGGTCCAGAAGCCGCTGCTCTTCGGTCAACAAAGCTGCTCACACAGAACAGATGCATGCTAAGAAAATTCCCGCCTGTGATTTGGTCATTGCACTTTCAATTGCAATAACTGCACACAGAGGTTGAAGGTGTTGGCATGCTAGACTCTGGCGCTGTAGCAAGAAATGCTGAGAAACAATAGCGGTGCAATGAAAAAGGTGATGAGCATCCTTATCTAGATATCTTTTCTCTCTCTCTTTTTTTTTCTTTTATACTGTTAGGCATCACGTGTGGGCAGACTGCAATATTTTTCAACAAGCATTTTATGCCCATGCAGAAGTGACTTAAACCTTCAATGGGCTCACTTTTGCCTCCAAAGAGAAACATTTGAACTGCACTTAAGCATTGCATTTTGACATAGCAGCTCAGAACAGGCGTGTAGGACAATTTAAGTTTTAGCAACCACCAACCACCAACCGGCTCTACATGGGGCACTGGCAGCCATGAAGGCAGCGCCGCTTCTCACAGTGCAACTCCTTTTACCTCGTAGGCAACACAGAACAGAGCGGGAATAGATAAAAATATACACACTCTAACTTTGAGGACCAATTATGGCGCACATGACAGCATCAGACTACGTACAGCAAAGTGACTGTCTTCATAATCCAGCTTCAAGGCTCTTCCTCTAGGCTGCGTGACATACCGGTTTTTGTTACTTTTAAGCACGAATTAAAAATATAAAACCTACTCACAACGCACAAAATGATGCTAGAATCTTTCACTATATTTCATGGTCTTTTCATTTCTACCAGGATCTAATCACACGTTCTTTCCAGATGTCAGTCCCTTTAAAGCATGGAGGATTTCATCTTGTAGCAATCAATCAAAATGCTTACCCGAGTAACACCACCCACCTATTATACATCAACTGAGCAAAAGTGGGCACAAATGTAGTGCATCAGTGTTTCTGTGCCCCAGTCGATTTGCTCATTAATCAAAATGCACATATATGTGGCAGGGCTACTCTCGGGGCACCATGTGGTATTCACAACACCAGCAGCCTATAGGGAGCATGCAAATTCTAACCAAGACAGCTGTCCAGAGGAGGATCGCAAGCTAAGTAGGAGGGCACAGATGCACATTGTTCAGCAGGTTTTGACAAATATGTAACACTGTGCAGCTTTTGTTACATATTATGAGCCACATTAAAAACCGCCCCACACTGCAACATTATTTGATGTGGTGTTATAAGCTCGCATTGCTGGTGTCTATGGCAGTGCCAAGAGTGAAATTTAAGGAGGAATGGGGGTGGAAACACCCTCGTGTATGTCATACCCAACACTTTCCCACTCAGAAGGGGAAACGAAAAGGGTTGTGACGAGGAATTCCACTTTATCTCTCAGCTTGTGGACTTCAGAGAGAAATGAATTTTCTAATAATAGAAAATTACCTGTTCACAATACCAAAGGCAGCACTCGTGTGGCAAGAAGATGATTTGTAAGGGAGAAAATGCGCAAAAAGTAAATGCAGGTGGCATGGGCGTAGGCAGGGGGGTGAAAAAGGTGCATTTGCCCCCCTCAAGCCACACCGGCACTTGCCCCCCACCCAAGCTATGCCAGCTCTCTCCCCCCCCCCCCCCCCCCCCCCCACTCCCCCAGCCGCGATGCAAGACAGGTTTGCAACCCCCAAGGCAAAATTCTGCCGACGCCCATGGCAGGCGGTGAAACCACCCTGAAGTTCCCACATCATTTGCTGTGATGTCATAGATTTCGATGACATCTACTAGGGTCTACATAGTTCTTAAACGGTAAAAATGAAGTACATTGCCCTCTAACTGGGCAGAGCCTTAAAGAGGCCCTGCAACACTTTTTGAACACGGCCAGAAAATGCGGCCTATTGGTATTCGAGGCTCCTGCAAACGTGTGCGAGTCAAATATAATTTACAACTAAGCTTCAAAGTCAGCTAGAAATCACTTGCTTTTCTCTCGACAAATGCCATAAGCTTCATTTTTATGCCATTGGTGGATTTCAGCATTGTGAGCTGCATAGTTACCGTGGCCACTGCGAAGTGCTGCGACAAGCCTGCATTGCTCTCTATAGTGCTAGAATTGCACACAGTACAGAATCACACCAGCATGCTCGTGATCACACTGAAAGTAAGCTGCGCATTCAAAGAAAAAAAGAAAGTGCTCAAGGTCATGACACTCACTGACGTACGGACGTAGCTTCTTGGCCCCTTGTCCTCCCCCCCCTCCCCGTGCAACCCGTTCCTTGAGACAAGAGGAAAGAGAAAGTGCTTAAAGCGTGCGAAAAATCCCTGCAACTCCACTTGTATTCGAAGGATTCTGGAAATTCTTGTGGTAGTCGATTCGTGAGGCAATGAACACCGACACCAGGGTCATTCGATGATTAACTGTTGCACGGCCCTTTTAACATATGATTTGAAGTTTCAGAAAACTTGGTGAAGCTAATGTAGCTAAACTATAAAAAACACTTTGAAATCCGTGAAGTCACTCAGACATTCATTTGTGGAGATCTCCGCGCGAAACTTAAAAATGAAACTTCGACCTTCATTTTTCTTCTATATCAATAAACTTCATAATAAACTTTCACCGTCAATAAACGATAGTGAAATTGTTGATAGAGGTAAGAATAATTTATTCATCTAAATTGATCCATTGTTTCACTTTAGTGTCCCTTTAAGCATGAAGCACTTTATGCTGGGATTTATTGGTTTGGCTGTGAATGTTACACATGATAATCATTCACCGGTATTCATAGCAGCTATGAACAATTAATATAGTTCATATGCTTTATTTTGTGCACACTTCTGCTCTGTGCAAATATTATGTTCCTGTGATGTGACTAATATTAATAAAAACTGCACACGTTGTATTTTGCATGAAAGTCACACAAGGTAGTTAAGAAAAAGCAGTTTTTCATTATGTCCATAAATGAGGAAACAACGAGCATATAACACATACAAGTTTAGCAAGAGTATTAAAAAAAACTTTTTTTGACTCATCTGACAGAAAATTTTATAACCAGTGCACTGACAAAAATACTAAGAAAGTTTAACGAAGTTTAACCCTACCAAATTTTTTGGCAAAAAACGATGAAAAAATACTGAATTTTTTATCAGCCTATTTGATTTTAGGTGTCTTGAAACAACTCAAAAACTATTTCAAGGCGCTTTATTCACAAGATACAAGCAAAATAATCTTGAAAATATGCAGAGGATTGGCTTCACTGCACTGCACCCCAGAAAGTGCCCTAACCTCTCCAGCGCTCGGTGCAGAAAACGTCCCTTCGAAATTTCAAAAATAAAGCACAGGGACAAGCGAGCCCGTCAAGAAGAAGAAGAAAAAAAAAAAAAAACTTGGACGCGCCAGTTGGGGTTTGTTTACATCTAATACGTTGAGACGCGGCCATTATCAATATCTGATAATTTAGATTGTATTTCACTTGTTCTTTTAGGGGAATAAATATTGTGACCAAGAAGTGCACCGTTTTTTCCCTAGGTGCGCTCAAATGTCAGAAATCGCAAAATTGGTGGAAAAGTGTTTTTTTGCGGCCAGAGTTTGTACATTTTTTTTTTCAGGTGAACAAAATTTTTTTTTTTTTGCAAAACTAACTTCGAAACCATTGTTCTGGGTGTAGTGCCTAGACCTACAGTAAATTTCATCAAAATCGGGAATGGTGACCGGGACCTCGTGTTCGATCTTATTTGGACACACCCAGCAGGCACATGTGTGTGTGTGTGCGCACATGCATGTACTTTCTTTATGTTTGCCCTTGTTTATTCTTCCCAAAAGAAGTGCACCCTTTGGCTGGTTTTTAGAATGGCACATAATCACCTCATAGGTGGTGTCACAGGTTTGCCAATTTAACTTTGCAACGCTTTCTTCCTAAGTGTATTTCACTGGAAACAACCTTACCCTTTGTGGACAACTCAGTTTGTGCACTGGAGCACACAGCACATACGGTTAATAATGCAAGACTTGAGCATGTGATTGTGAAAAAAGGGTGAAGGTTGCTGTGCCTGCATGGCAGGTGTTGGCACAACCAGACTAGCCACGTGAAAGTATGCCCACACCACTTTGTTGCCTGCTGGTCCTCCCCATGGCAAATAAATAACACCAACACACCACTCCTGCTTAACTATTACATCTATAACAGCATTGATGGCATTAATTCCAGCAAGTCATCTAGATGGATGAGGCCTTGCAAAAAAATGCACATAAAATAAACTAAACTAGAGAGCCAGCAGCAATACCACCAGTACCATAACATTTCAGTGCATCACACATTCAATTCAACATGATGTGACAAGTTGATAACTTAAGAGCACGTACATGCACTCGCAGTGCCAGAAGCTGCCGGAGTAGTATCTTCTGATGAACCAGCCATTTCTTGCCTGGCCTCATATTCCAGGCAATGCCGATGGCGTTGCTCTTCCAGAGACACGCGCAGCGCCTGAAAGTAGGGAGTGGCGAGTCAAATTTTCGCAGCATGCATTTGCTGACTACGCCTCATATTGGTATGTGAAGTAAAGGCATGCATCCAAGGTGCTCTAATAAGATGTGGCTTTTGAAAGGCTAAGCAGGCCAGGGCACAAGTTATAGATGCACATTTACACAACATCTCTTGCACAAGTGATTCAGGTAGAAAGTAGGAGTTCAGGGGAAGATGGAAGCTTGAAGAGACGAAAAATTAGTGAATACGGGGTGTTGCTGGAGCCAATGTTTCGACAAGCGGACTTGTCTTTTTCAAGGCTGCAACTGCAGTTGCAGCCTTGATAAAGACAAGTCCGCTTGTCAAAACATTGGCTCCAGCGACTCTCCATACTCCAATGATTTTTTCATCGCTTCAGGTAGAAAGTGTCACATTTCACCAAGCAAAACTAAGTGCCATTATTTTTTTTTTAGAACAAGAAAGAGTGGAAAGCAGCCAACTATAATGAACACACATGTGCATGCACATGTAGGCATGCACAAGCACACATTTTTTCAGCTACAAGATTAGTGCAGATTGACAAGAGCCAAATGGCATACCTAGCCAGTTGCAGAAAATAAGGGACACCTGGTTTTTGTGGAAAGGATAGTTTTTTTTTTTTTTTTTAATGGACGAAGCAAGTGACATAAAGCCATTGAAGTACTAGCAACCAAGTGAAGGCCGAGCTACTCCTTGATTTACAAAATGTCATGTGCGTGACAAAAACACAGACATCTTTAAAAATGTTCCACCTACCAGAAGAAAAGCTGGATCATCATCATCAAAATCAAGATTAAAGTTAATGGCACTCCTGCTGTCTTCACCTTGGACTATCGCAGTGCCAGCAACCACTTTGCTCAGGATATTGCCTGCTGGCACTGTCACCATGTGCGAGCTGCAGGGAAGGCATGTATGGACAGCTAAGTAAAGCTAAGTAAAGCACACAATTTGAGCATTAGCAGGCACATGCAGAAGTCTCAATTAATATTGGACAGGACAGTGAGTAGAAGCAAATTAGTGATCAACAACGTTATTGCAGTCTTGCATTCACTGTGCCATTCATCATGCAAGTGCACAAAATGCCACACATTAGACCACGAACAGTGTCTACAGAAAAGAGGCTAGTTCCATACTGACTGATACAGTACAGTGCCAGGGTTCACAAAACCAGAATATTTCTTAATTATATGCAATCGTCACAGTGGGACTCATCAGCCTGAGAATACTTGCACAGTGCAGTTCACTGAAATACGATAACACCCAAAAATAAGGTGGCTTTCAAACTGTGGTCAAATAAAGAGGAATGTTTGTACACACCTACAGTAAATAAGGTACCTAACTGATTTTACTACTGCTCTGATCTAGCACAGGGACATAAAAGTGGACAATTAGGATGGTTCAGCCCTATGACCATTTGTGCTGCAAAAGTGGATTGGGAGATGTGTATTAGAAGCTGTGTTAATATTTTTTTGTCTTGGCATGTTAATCTACACATAAACTACATCACTCAAAGTGAAGAGGTGCTTTGCTAAGATCAACAAAGTTAAAATTTTTTATGGCTCATATCACAAAAACTCAAATGTTGTACCGAGTAAGATTTATCATGGTACGTACATAAAGATCACCTGTCCTAAATTCACATGCGTGTGCTAAAATCATTGTGGTGCAACATATACTTAAAAAAAATGCATTGTTGACACAGGAGAAGGCTTGTTTTGAGTGGCCTCTTATGCTCAAACACAAATTAAATACTTTCATAAATCTGTCCTCATATAATCATGTTTATTTACAAAAAGGTTGTAACTATTGCCTCAGCAGTTATTTTTGTAAACAATAGTCGGATACAACTTGAGAAGTCTGGAGAGACTCCACCAAGACGACCGAAGCACGACAGCTGATCGCCTCCCCGACTAAAGAAATAATCCGGCTAATGCGCCCAGCAATGTACTCCGAAGGAGGGGTCACCAGCCGTCTGGCTCTTGACGTCAGTCTGGAGTGCGCACCCATTGGTGCAGGCTTGTGTGCATCTGCCTTTGAGGAGGAAATGCCGCGGACTTCTAAAGCTGTATCCGACTATAATGTCCAAGATGGTAACTAATTAAAGAATGAATGAATGAATGAATGAATGAATGAATGAATGAATGTTGGAGTTGTTAAATCTGACGTTTTTGAACTCCATTTTTAAAAGCAATCGTTTATAAATTTCTAAACATGCCTGTCCAGAACCAATAATTTGATAACTGCGTAACCTTGTTTTTAATGTCAACCAACGTGATGTTCATGCAATTCTGAAAACACCGTAAATGAGATTCATGCTAAGGTATTTTCAGCATGTAATACGTCACTGTAGATGGGAGATGTATAAGACACATTCTTTGTAATAGTATTGTTAAACACAAGCAAATAAATCCAACAGACAATTAAGCAAAGGAAAGCATAAGGGACATTATCTGTTTTAGGAAATCGGATGAATGGTTCCAGAGATATGTCTCGACTAAGCAGTATCACCAGCCAAAAAAGTCATTTCGAGATATTGGGCTTCGAAAGTTTCGATCACATATCTTGGTCTGAAATGACCCTGTATATTAAAGAAATGCGTTTTTATTGATTTCTGTTTCTTTGCCACCTTTTACTGGCTTTTTTCTATTTTTTTATACGAGTCGTGGTTGCGATTCGCCGAGGTTGATTCGAGACGCCAAGCTCATTTCAACTATGCATTCACGTGCCGCTGGCGCACACTGGAGATACGAGGGCTGACACCGTCGATGCAATCGTCTTTACGATACAGAGGTTGCTTCGCTGTGAAAAGGGCCGTCATAATCGTTGTTGGAGGTGCGCTGACCACGGTAACACAGTTATATAACGATCAGCGCACCAATCCACCGAACGCGTTGTACCGTGACCAGCGGCGTGTCCGATAACACAACGATCGCAGGCACATGAGACTTCTTAGTCGGCGGGCAGGATGCGATATCGTAAACACGGTGTAGAGTTCAGAAAGTGCCGCGAGCGATAACGAAATGCGAAGCTGCGATAACAAAGGCTGGCTGCACGACGGTGACGACGGCAGCAAAGAACGAAGCAAGCGCTAGCACTGCTAGCACCACTAGCAAGGTCAATCTAAATAGGTCGCGAAAGTCGGAACGAAAAAGTGGTCGGAAACCTATTGCGACAAACATCAACACCCGCGGGACGATTAAAGCGCTACTAGGTGAGGGGGGGACAAATAATGAAAAACAAAAAATTAATTAAGCGTTATTTTCATTAGCTTTAAATTTATTTGTCACGAATTAAATTAGTAGTACTTAAATCAAACTTTAGTCTTGGGTATGTGGTTGAGTGGCCAATTTTTTTCGTTATTTTCAGAACAGCGGGCACAGCAGCAGTATGGTAACATGGGCCAACGGTTTTGCGCATTTGAGATGCAAATGTTCTGTGCAAATGGCGTGGCTCGTTTTTGCAGCGAGTAGGTTTGTGCCTTCGTCCGTAGATATTTCCTCGCATAACCGTTGTTTCTAGTCGTGGTACTTGGCAGAAGGTAATAAGCCCATCGCAGCCATCGGGAACCGTTTCAGGACTGTGTTTTGCCAGCGCACGGCCGGCGTGCGTGTCGCCCTTCGGGACGATGAGTCCGCCACGCTACGCGAAGAAGAAAACGCTGCGCTGTCTACGGATGCAAGAGCAACATGTGTGCAAGTGTGTTTGTGTGTGATGATGATGTGGATTGTGTGGCCCATGACGGGGCCGAAGAGGGAACGACAGTTCGCTCTGCGGTACGCCTTGGAGGGGAAGACGACGAAAAGGAAGCGCGAGCGGGGCGTGCGGCTCGAGAGTTGGAGCGCGACACGGTGGAACGGCAGCCGCTGGTCGGTGGTTCGGGTCGCGACATCGCTTAACCAGCGTCCGGCAGCCATGGGACCTGGGGTGATTCCCGCTCTGTGCCCGGTGCTGACACAGAGACCGGCAGCCTAGTCTGTTCCTGGCCTGAGGTCCTGGGGCCCGAGTGGTGTCACGAGGTGGCGCGGTAGGTTGGCGACGGGCAGCTAACTGCGCTGCAGGGGCCTGGTGATCTACCGGCCTGCAGTGCCATCATCACCACCACTACCACCTCGCCACGGTCAAGGCAGCGTGACTGTGACTGCCAAGGAGTACCGGTGAGACCGACCTCGCCGCAGCGGCAACAGTCATAACGGCGGTGAGTTAGGCAGTTTGTGGTGCGAGGCGCACGTAGGGCGTTTAGGATGTAAATAAGGAATGCTGTAAGTGTGTTGTGTGTGAATCGTCTCAGAGTTATCGGTTGTGTTAAAGTCTGTGTTGTGTGTACAGAATCACCTGACTTCTGGTTGAATTATTTCGGATCCTGGGCCCACATTACATCATCACAGTGTGCACGTTGAATTGTTATGCTACTTCTGATTTCTGTGGTATATATTTTGGGGTAATCCTGTTTCAACTGGAAATTTCGCCAATAAAATACTCCTTATCTTTCAAATCTGTCTTTTTCGTCTTCCGTTATCTGCAGGCTTCCATTAGGAGCCGTCATAGTGTTAAGAAAAAGAACATGTAGCTATAAAAAAAAGTAAGAAGCGGGCCCTGTCAAAAAATTTCATAATTTCGCCCATCGCGTTAAACCGTGACGTCATTTCCGCTTCGGTTGTGACGTCATCTTTTTCTTTTTTTTATTGTTTGTCCCCTCCTCACATAGATGGCGACTGTTGCAACAAACTAGCCACCGCTTGAACGTGGGCTTTACGGAAGTTACGCTACCAGTTTACATAACCTTGCACTAGCACTAGTCGCAAACCGACGACGCACGGAGCAAGCCGCGGAGAAGGCCATCGCGTCATCGCGCGCGGCAGCAATAGCAGCCGCGCGTTCCCCACTCTCGAGGAGCGCGCGCTTAGTCCAATGGTAGCTGCGCGTCGAGACGCGGAAAACTCAAACCTCTGCGAGCCCCCCCCTAACTGTAGCGTAGTAATTATGACATAAATTGAAATGAATTAATGTCGACGAAAAAACACCGTTCTCGTCAGTGGGGCCTGAGCCCACAAACTTCGAATTACGCGGGCCCCACCGATGGAAAGGGTGTTTTTTGTCCCCTTTAATTCATTTCAATTTATGCCATAATTATTATACTACAGTTAAAAGCAACAGATGATGTCCCTTATGATTTCCATGGCTGAATTGCCTGTTGGATTCATTTAGTTGTGTTTAACAAAGAAATGAGCCAGTCAAACAATTCCCCTTCTTTTGTTGTTATAGTATTGGTTGCGTAAGTGTTCATGCCAGAAGCTGCTACTGGAAAGCGATTGGGTGGACCCAGCCCAGCCTCATAGAAATCGTTAGATACAGGGTGACATGCATCACCCTGTGTCTGTCTTATGTTCCTATGGTCCTAGTCAATACCTGGCAATGCAAAAAAAAGGTAAGTTATACCAACCAGCTCCCGGTGCAACCTTATTTTATGTCCATGGAAAAGTGGGACACTAGGCTGCTGCACCCAGGTGGGCAACCGTTCACAATGTGGTACTTGTGGGCCATCACAACTTGGCATGTGAACGGTCACATGGTAGCTCTGGCCCATGGGAGCCATGCGAAATTCCCTGGTAGATATACGTATTTGTTTACTGTGGATAATGCATTACCATTAACAGAATATGTATATCCTAAGGGTTTCTGTTTCTGCTTTGTCATCACTGCTACAGTTATTTTCTCATTATTTTTCATGTGACGTACATAAAACATCTTAGCCCTTAGAGTTATGAATTTCTTGGCATAGTATGCAGTCGCCTGTAAATAATCATCATTCTCAGCGTATCCTATTTCCACTGCAGGACAAAGGCCGCTCCCAATGATCTTGGTATTCATTCTGTCGCTCTAACTGACCACCGGTTGCAGTGGTGTAATCACACAAAATTCACAAAAACGTTTTATTTTTAATTATATCAAAATTAAAATCATACTTTAAAATAAAATTTCAAAAATATGAGCATGAGTATTGGCACCGGGTAAGGGAAATGTCACCTCTTCTAGTTCACAGCGTGGCTGCTAGACGCGGCATTTTGTGAAAAACACATTAACTTGATTATTTTCCTCTGGGTTTTGCAAGAAAGCAAGGTTGCGTTAACCAATTTCAGCACTCACGCTTTCGATTGGGCTGAAGATCTCAGTGGCAAAAAGTTCTGTTCGGTATCCCTTTAATGTCAACTAAATTGTTGGCTACATCTGGTTGTTGTCTGATCCATTCGGCTATCTTCCGATCTTTTTTTAATGTTATCCCTATCGTTTTCCATTTGAACACAAGCTATGTGGTCCTTTACTTTTTTCCCAAAGTTTTTTTCTATCCTCCAAGTTTGAGCCCTATATGTTAGTACTGGCAATATGCAATGATTGTACACTTTGCACTGACAGTGGTGAATTGCCTGTCAAGATTTGGGAATGTATGCCGTATGCCCACCCTTATTCTTTGGTGAATTTTCTTTTCATCCATAGGCTTCCATGTTAGTAACTGACCTACTTATGAAAGCAGCAAATTTCCTCTGACTCTGCTCAGTGGTTGTGAAATGAGAACATTTCTGCGTTTATTGTTTGAATAGACAATTCAACTGCAAGCTAAAGCTTCCTCAGATACAGTGCCACAAAAAGACCTAGTGTAGGCAGCCATCCTCAAAGCTTTGCAAGGCTTGTTAGAGAGAAATTGAATGCAACCAAAAAGGAATACCAGAAGAGACTGCATATGGCACATACTGAATCTGTTCCCTGGACTAAAATAAACTATGTAGTTTCTTCTCTTCTCACTTTGTGTCCCTTCTTATCAGTGCTCTGAACCTCACTGCTGCCCTGGTTTGAACTCATGGCACTGTTATCAAGTAGATTGCACTCCATGGTCAAGGAGCAGCTTGTTAAACATCAACTTGCTTTCCCAAATAACCTCCAACTTGTAGAATGAATGGCATATTGTTTGGTTTCCATATAGAAAGGAACTTATTGCAAGAATGGATGGGGTGCAGAGGAAGGCAGTAAGGTGCATTACAACAGCCATATTATCGGCTTCCAAAAAGGGCCATCCAAACAAGACGCAATGATCCAGCTTAAAGAGCAAGTTGACATGTCGATACTAACTTCTTTCAATTGTTTTAGATTAGAACGTTACAGGCACTCTCGAACACTTAATGAATACGACTTTAACTCAAACTGCTTTAAATATTCATACCGTGGTCAGAAAAGAGATGACCAAGTTAAAACACAAATACAGGGACAACGTGCAAGCCTCTCGGGACAAGATCATACAAATGCAGCTCACAAGACCACCAGGGAAAAAACATCCAGGGTACGCTGGATCCCCGAATGAGACACCGGATGCAGACTTCTCCACTCAAGGGCACCGGGTAGGCCCTATACGTCCCATGCATTTTTGGCCATTTTGAGGTACAGTTTTCTCAGGGACTAAAAGGGATATCTGCATAATGCATACATCATTTTCTTCCTAATTTTCTGCTCTTTTAACCGAAACAGATTTATTTAAATCTGACAAATATTAGAATTTTGGTGAAATTTTTACCACTAGGACCTAAATTTTGAGTTAATTTGCATCTTTGAAAATTTGTAACACAAAAACTGTAAAGTGCATAATTTCAATTCTGCTTCAGTAGTTGTATGCATTTCTGCAGAATACAAGAAAAAAATGATCAACTGGTTATCTTGGAATACACAGGAAATAATGGGACCTAAGTAATAAAAAATATGGTTTTGAGATAATCGAGTTTAAACTTTGAATACAGCTGAAAAGCGAACATACTTTGCCACAAACACTGTTCAACTATTTTATTTAGTAGCTACAAGCTTGGTAATCATTGCCAAAGTCAATTTTTCACTTTGGAGCCTCTCGTTTTGCTTGCCTTGCTTCTTTTGTGAGCTGTCATGCAGCTCTATCCGCAATGTATCGTCGATTGTGGTCAACTTTTTCCAGCAAATTGACTGTATTATGGCCAGGCTTCAATCCTAATTATTTCGGCTCTTGCGATACTGCCATTATCAAACGAAAGAACAACATCCAATGTCGCAAACCTTAAGACTCTGCGTTCAGCACCTCAGTACAGCAAAACCTCGTTAATTCGAACTCGGTTATTTCGAAATCCCGCATAATTCGAAGGGTTTTTGTGGTCCCGTATTTTGCAATGCAAATCTGAGTGGATAATTTGAAGCGGCGGTCAGCGCCAGCCCGGTTAATTCGAAAACTTTGGGCGCCATGTGCCTATTCCCGATCCCGACTTCGCCGCAAATCCGCGGAAGCCACGGCCCTTAGGAGCCACAGGGCAATGCAGTGTAGTGATATTATAAGTGACAGTTGAAGCAACCCAGCCTCGCTGCTGCTAGCGCAAAAAAAAAAAGAAAACACGGTCTCGTGGTCAGCTAAAAACGTGCGCCTGCAGAAAAGACGTGCTTCACTGCAACACTGCGGTGACACGCGGATAGCATGTCGCATGCTTCTCGCAACGTCAGCACGTCACGATTTACCCATTCTTTTTGGGAGAAGAAAAGATAATAAAGGACGGTCTGACGGAATTCATGATGTATGCGAACCTCCGATTGGCGGTTGCTTCGGCAATTTCCGCACTTGCACTGCTGGCGGAGTTCTTGCCTGTAACGCCTAATTCGAAAACTGAGTGAAAACTTCAATGATCATGTTTTTCAGCCAGAACACATTGCGGATTCTGTCACACTCGCCATTATCATATTCTTTATTTTACCAGAAAGAATGGGCGAATGGTCGCATCATGACGCGCTGAGGCTGCGAGGAGCAGGCGACATGTTGCCCGCGTGTCACCACTGTGCTGTAGTGAAGCACGCCTTCTTTTCCGCAGGCACGCATTTCAGCTGACCACGAGACTACTTCTTTTCTTTTTTTTTTTGCGCTGATAGCAGAGAGGCCTGCCGTTTTCCCGAGTTCGCGGCAAAAAAGGGACCGGGTATTGCTGGAAAACAACCCTTGGAGCCACAAACTAGAAGGCCAAACGACCACCTCTGATTACTTTCAGTAATTCAAAGTTCCTTGCATCCCGCTTTTTGTATGTTTCGCTAATTCGAAAACCCGCTTAATTCGAAAGTTTTTCACAGTCCCAGTGACTTTGAATTAACGAGGTTTTACTGTACATAGCCGGCATTTATTTGCATTTACAAGAGAACTGTATTGGTTGCTACGAAATCTATACTTGCTGAAGACCTTCTTTACCATCAGCATCTCAACTTATCGACAGGCACGACAGACACAATGAAGCTAGGAACTGAAAGTGTTCGAACAGATGCGCTCCAAAGAACGAGTGCAAATAAAAAGGCGCACAGCATCTTCGAACTGCCTTAGAAGCTACCCGACAATTTCCTATACACAGCTGACTCCAGACAAGCATTTTGGCTTTCGTACACAAAGTTTTCTCTTTTTTTTTAGAAAAATGGACCGTAAGCACGTAGTGCACACGAGGGGCTTGTCCTAGGGTGCGTGTTCACTCACTACTTGCTTTCGGAAAAACTGGTTTTCAGCCACAAAAAATACTTTTTAAGCACGAATGTGGAAAATATGAACAAAGGCACACCCTTCCCCAATTGCAAAGAAAGAAGAAAGGAATTCTTTTTTCAAATTTTGCCTTACCCTGTGCCCTTAAGAGGTCAAGGCAGTCTTATAGACTCTTATTAAATTGAAACCAGCCCCTGGCCCAGATAGGATTACAAACAATATCCTACGTAGCCTAGATGATCAAGCCATTGAGCCCATCAATAAATGCTGAAGCGAAGGAGACAAACCAGAAGAATAGAAGCTGTCTGATGTGATCCTCATACCCAAACCAAGCAAAACCCTTGAGGACAAGAACATGCGCCCCATATCCCTCACTTCCTGTGTCGGTAAGGTTATGGAGCTCATGTACTTTAATTAAACGAAATCAACTACTTCCTGGAGCGTGATAACATGTACAACAGCCATATTATTGGCTTCCGAAAAGGGCCATCCACACAAGATGCAATGATCCAGCTTAATGAGCAAGTTGTTGATGCCACAAGTATACGACCCAGGGACATTCTGGGGTTGGATCTCAAGAGTGCCCTTGATACAGCTAAGTACATAGCATACTTGGAAAGATAAACCAGCTCAGACTAGGAGCACGTCTTTGCCATTATATCAGCAGCATTCTCACCAATCGGGTGGCATGACTCAAGATTGATGACACAATAGCCAGACGCGTCAACATGGAAGGAGCAGGTAGCCCCCAAGGTTCTTAGTATCCCCATGTAGTTCAATCTAATAATGAATGGGCTATCGGAGCAACTGGAAAAAATTGAGGGCATTAATCATGCCATCTACGCTGATGTCATTATATGGACAACGAAAGACATGTGCGGTGGAGTTATGCAGGACTGACCTTCAGGAAGCAGTAACCACACTCATAACATGCCTCAGCAATACCATCCTACAGTATGCACCTAATAAATTGGAACTTCTCTTACACCGGGTCAGAAGAAGAGGGGCCCCACCAAGGGAAGCAACCGTGTTCAGACGACATGGAATAAGAATCACAATGGAAGAAGGTACCCTCATGTCCAAAATATGGGTCCTGGGTCTATGGCTGAAAGAAATTGGCAGTAACACGGAGCTCGTAACCCGCTTCCATAAGAAAGTTATGGCTGCAACGAGCTTCACACGAAGTATCAGAAATTAAAAGAGAGACACAAAGGCGAATAATGTCATCAAACTAATACAAGCATATGCACTCAGTCACATCGCATACATTGCTGCTTTTGTTGAATGCAGTAAATCTGAGACGGACAAAATAGACACACTAATTGGGAGGACCTATAAGATGACGGCCTTAGGACTACCCCAACACACGGCTAATGAACGTCTCTTCAGGTAGGGAATGCACAACATGCTTGTGGAGATCACAGAAGCACAACAAACGGCTCAACTCGAGAGGCCATCTGGCACCCAGGCTGCTAGAGAAATTATGCAAATAGGTGTTGATTATCACGGAGTACGAAGACCCAAGGAGGCACTACTCTCAGCTGTTAGAAATGCCACGGAGAATATTCCCAAAAACATGCACCCGATGCATGACGTCGAAAGGAGAAAATGTCGGGCTGAGGCCATTCTAAAGAACCATGGCAGACGAGATGGGGCCCTTTTTGTTGATGCAGCCAGGTAGCCCAAAGATACTTCACAAGGACATAGCACCCTACCTGCCTTCTCTATGGCAGTACTGGATAGCCACAACAACATGAGAGTCACAGGATCCACTAGTTAAAACTTCCGAAGTGGTGGAAGAAATGGCAATCGCAATAACCATACTCGACAGTAAAGAATGGATTAATTTATCATCTGTGGTGTTAAGAAAGCAATCCCTAACTACATCAAATGCTGGATCTCCATAGGAGCTGCACATGCGCTGAATGCCAAGGCTAAAAATAAAAACTTTCAGGATGGCACCATATCAAATGGTTTCCCGTGCACATGGGATAACTCAGCAGACAGAAGGCTGAAATCCCGGACAACAGTAATCAGCTGGCCCACCACATCGCGAGATCTCTAACCCACTGCGACACTCTTTGGGCTGCTGATATGTATGGGGTGTTCTGGGAGGACCCCGTAATGGGGGAGCAGAGTGAAATGGTTAATGCAATACAGGACAACAATGACCTCATGGTGACATACGAGATCATGAGCCACTTAAGAAAGCAGAGGCAAACCTATCCACACCCACACCAACAATTTGATAGATCAAGCCACAGACCTAAGACGTTTGCAAACACACACCTTTCAGAATTCTGTAAACCTACACAAGTTACACCTGCTTTAACACCCATCGCCAGCCTGTCCGTGGTGTGGGTACGCCCAGGCTGATATGGCCAACATTCTATGGGGCTGTACACGTAATATGCAGTTCTACAAAGAAGATAGCATTAGACCGGATCTCCTTGAAGAACGCTGGCAAAATGTCTTGACCAGCTCAGGGCCCATAGACGAACTCTGGGCTGTCCAGCAAGCCAGGACTAATGCCGAGAGGTTACCCCCTCAGCTATCGATACAGTGGTGGTTTAGCCCAGGCCAATAACCTCGCTGGACCCTTCAATAAGTTTTATCATGCCATAACATATTCATAATTACCTCAAACCATAAGAGAATGGAACCAACTTAGCCCTCCTGTTACTAATGCTTCATCTTCAAATACATTCTTAGATATAGTAGAGAGGTGAATGTACACAATGAGCAGTTTCTGTGACTGTTTTTTTTCTCCTAGTAACCTGTATCCAGAGTTCATTTCAAGAACCTGATTGGATCATTGTGCACCATACCACTGCAATTTTATCATTTGTAGTTTTGCCATGATTTGTAGTCATACCATGTGTATTACTACTACTGATCTCCATGTATTGGTAACTTATGATCTTGCACTGTATATAAATGATTTGATGGCGTTTTCTTTCTGTTTATATGCATGCCCTCCCTCCTACGAGATCGGCAGTATTGCTAAAATAAATAAATAAATTGCAGTCACACAGGCATAAAAACCCTTTTTCTGCCACTTTGTAACTAATAACGTGGAACTTGTTGCCTGCTCACAGTAATTAAGGTTGTTACTACTGTCTTTTCAAATTGAGGGGCGCACCCGCACTCTTTGCAGTGCGCGCCTATATGTGAAAGGCCATCGGTGCGGCAATTGGCCTCGTGTTCCCAATGTTAGATTAAGGGAACACGAGGCCAATTGATGTTACTACTGTTGTTGACTAAGATGACCAACTTAAGTACACACACTAACATATTTTCGCCATTCTTTTAGTATAAGCAGGGCTCACAACAAGAGCAGCCTAATTCTGAATTTTCATGGCAATAACCATACCTTCCAGTACCATCTCCATTGAGGATGCTGATGAAACTTGACAGCTTTCCCATGTTTTCAGCCTGGATGGAATCAAAGAGAATTTTACTGCAATGTTGATCAACATTACATAACAGCAATGTAAAGTGCATAACTCACATATTCTCCAAAGTTCACAATATCCACATTAACTTTCTCTTTCTTCAAGTGTCTGGCAAGTTGCTCAAGCTGAACAAAAGAAGAAAAGGTTATGTTCATCAGGCAGCCTTTGTTCTTAGCCAGTAGTTATGTGCACAAACCTCCCCAGTGCTGGTGACAACTGGGCTTCCAACAAAAATCACCATCCGCATCTTGTGGCTCTTGTTTTCTCGATTCTTGAGCATAAGCTGCAAATAAAAGGTAGGCTTAGACACATCTTGCAAAGCACTACAAAGGAAATTGCGGTATGTTCTGTGACACAGTGCTTACTTATTTTCTCTTCACATACACCCTTATTAGTGTGAAACTGCACACCTTGTTCAATGCATACTGGATGCGCAACACAATACAAGGATGAGAAAGACACATCTCAAGTGCAAACTCCCAATTGGTTTGTGAGAAGACAAAACTCACTTAACAAGCACAGAAGTTGGCTTTGCTTTAAATTTTGAATTTTAATGCAAAAATTATGATAAAAGGTCACAAATAACACATTGAACGCACGAAAAAAAAATTACGACTAGTAACAAAGTTCCCAGGAGGTGGTCACCGCTGATGACCACCGTGCCGGAAGGGTCTGTGCTCCACAAATATGTAACAATTGGTGGTTTTAAATGTAGCAGCATACTTTGCGCTTTGCACAGAGGAAGTCACTTCTTGTGGAATTCCGAAAAACAGTTTTTTTCCTTTCCAAAGGCAGAGTTACACGTTGCATGTTTGACACATCCAAACTGTTCGAGATGGGTGTGCCTTTCTGCTACAGTTCGCACACTTTCGTGGTGAACACCTTGTTGGCTGATGGCTGGACGCTGCTGTACGAATGGCGAAGTCCACAAAGGATTTGAATTTCTTTCATTTGGCCCCTGCGCCAACAGATGACTTATGTTTATCTGTACGATCTATAAGAGCTTGGACAGTCATCTGTCGGGCTAAATTTCTTCTAAAATCTTTCAAGGTCACCTTTTCGGAACCAGCATGTTCCCGAAAAATGATGCATGTATTGACAACACTGCAGTCAAGAAGTTAAAAAAATATCTGGTGCCACCACTTGCGCGATTTCCAATCCACCTCATACTTACATTTCATCACCCTTCCTCCCTCCCGTAGCCCTTTCATGCACGGTATTCAGGTAACCACCCTGAATAAAGTCGCTGTACAGAATGAAACTGATCCGAAGCGCATTTTTACTTGCACAGCCAGCAAGAAACACTGTTCCGCTGTGTGTTACACCAAAAAAAGTTCGCGTGCAACCTCACGTACCTCTGCGCCCGTATAATCTTTCAGGGTACAGCGCGGGAAACGGCATGCTTGTTGCAAAATTTTTTCTTGTAGGGAAAAAAAGTGCCCTGGATAACTAGCGCCATCTGGAGCATCTTCATAAGCGACTAAAAGGGCAAAGCAAACACGTATTCGCTCGCTCAACCTCTAGATGTCACTGCTAAAAAATGTTGAAAGGGTGGTCACCGTAGGTGACCACTGTGCCGGAAAGAGTTAATCATCAGAGGTGCATCTGGTGGTGAAGCTGAACAAATAAACAACTAAGAAAACTTAAGACACCTATTTCCCCTTTTTGCGATGAAAAACACCTCAATGACCTCCCTTTCAGTTCTCGACTTAGCCTTTGATAAGAACTTTGTCTTTTCAAGACGAGGCAAACAGCTCTTGCTATCGCACCTCTTACAATGCAGGGCGAGATTGCTGCCCATGCCGGGCTGCTGCAGCTGCCTGTGTCAGCTCTCCTTCGATACTATTATCAAGGGATGAAATAAAATTCTGAGGTGGACATATCAGGTGACTCCCGCATACGTGATGCGCACGCGCCTTTGTTGTTTGTAACTGTGTCATTGCGATTGTTCCTTGCTCTTATGTTTGTTACTTTGAAGAACCTTTAAATCACCTACTTTCTGCAAATAAAGCCAGTTTGAAGTTTTGCACTCGTGTGTGTGTATGTGTTCCTGTTGTCGTCCCATCTTCATCGCGCAGTTTAAAGGGACACTAAAGAGCAAAGCGATTTTTCTCGCATTAGTAAAGTAGTCTTCCACGATACCAAAAACATCACGCTTTCTGCGCGAAGACGCTTAATAAGCGAGAAAACACGCAAAAAGAAAATACAGGTGGCGACGCCATCTTGGAATTCCCGCACCATTTGCCGTGACGTCACATATTTTTGACGGCGCCTGCTTGGGCCTACGTTCCTAAGTTCCTAATCGGTTAAATCGAAGTACATTGTCCTCCGAGGGGGCCAGAGACTTCACATAACGAGTTTGTGGAAATTTCGTCGAGCCAGTGGCACCAAAATACGTTAAATGCTTTTTGAAGTCTTTTACGTCACGAATTACAAAGTTCGGCGCGAAATTTAAAAATGAAACTTTGAACTTGGTTTTCTCCTCTAATAATAAACCTGTGGTGGTGAAATAAACTACACAAGAGTTCTCCGAGCACACTTTAGCAATCTAAACCAATTCATTGTTTCTCTTTAGTATCCCTTTAAAACCTTTTTGAAACCATGAACCGACTAGCCTAACAACACGCCTTGCTTTACCAGTAGAATTGAACTTTCCACAGGGGATAAAATCTCTATGATGATGCTAATTTTCTTTTCTAGAAGGTGAAACACACGAGCTGCTGCCATTTATTCAAACAGTACCTAAGTAATCATGGAACCACCTATGTTCCCATGTGAATCTGCGGTTGCCAACATTTTTTTAATCCTCTGACTATAAGCAGTGTGAGGGGTTGGTTTTAACTACATTGGCTTGTGGCTTTCTTCTTGTATCCACTATAGCACTCTCTCCAGTAGAGAGGATACTTGAACATCAGTGTACAGCTAAGAAATTTGGGGAATCAATGAAAAAAAGGAATAAGAGGAGATCCGAGAGCAAAGACTCACTTCCACCCAGCCACTGCAGAGAATCTTGAGTGCATTCCTCTTTGCCTGGCCCCTCCTCCTCCTCTTTCTGCTGTCTGCCCTTTCCCTAATCACTGTTGACTTCTAATCACAGAACACAGCTTTGCTCGGTGAAGTTGGCCTTCTTGCTGGCTCTATCAAACTCTGGTTCTGCTCTTGGCTCTCCACTTTCTCTTCTATTATTTTATTTTTTTTACTCCCTTGCCTACACAATGCTGCTGAGACAGCCTCAGTCTTTAACGTCTTCACAGCTTTATTAAATCCTTCAATAACTCTTTCTTGCCACTAGCTATTGGAATGTTTACCTGTCCACGCAGTAATCAAACGTAACCCTAGCAAGTTTTGGAATACACTAACGAACTCTCCAAGTATGGATGCTTAATGTATCTTGGCCTATGTTTGCTGTTTCGTACTTTTTTTGATAATGAGTTGGATAATGAGTGCATTGGTAATAACTGCATTTCTTGTGTGTTTGAATGTCACTGCATTCCACCTTCTGTGCCCTTCTATATGTTGTTGTTTTTACCTAATTCGACTGTTTCAACGTTCCTTTTTCTTATGTATGCTCCCCTCTTATGTAATACCTCAACAGGGGCCTTTAAGGACCAATAAATGATGCTGGTAATGATCAGGTGGGCTATTCGTGTGGATAGTTACAGCCATTTGCGTTGCAAGAAGGGGAGGGGTAGGTTAGAAGGGTTCAACTGCCCTCCTAGAAATTGAGAGTTTTTATGTACAGCCAATATTAATTATTTAGGCCCTAAAGGAGCCGACTAAATTTGTCTAATTAAGCGACAGGCAGAAAAAAAAAATACACCGCTGACTCATATTAAGGCAGCTAGTACTTGACCAGACTGCAGCAGATCTCGGAATCATAGACACACCCACCATCTAAGGGTCCAAAGTAGAAAATTCACTTCAGAATGACATTGGAGCGCCTAAACTACGCATAATTCGAACGCGCACCTGACTTTTCAGCAAGAAAAGCAGCATATATCCGATTCTAGCTGGCATTAAGAAAAAAGATGAAACTGTTTGCTTAACGTCTGTTGTCATTGCTATCAGGCAGCACTTTATCGATACGAAGAACAAAACATGTCCTCCTTCTTAAGGTCGATAGCGCGTTTGATGTTCCGCATTTATCAAACGAATCCCCAACAAACGAAAGCGGACGGTGGCTCAAGCCAGACAATGACAAGAGTGGACACACGAGCCTATAAGCGGCGGAGCTACGCAGCTTCACGCCAGCCGTTAGACGGCAGCACGTCACTCCCTGTTTCCAAGAGAACGCGCGTACTAGTTATCCACTGCAGTACCTTTTCTGGTTCACGATACATCTACTTGTCTTTGTCAGACTATGTGGCTGCGGCAGTGGCTTCCGCTGGCTCGTAGTGCGGCTCTAAATCCGTCTTTATCATCTGCGATTGGACAGTTCGAAATCATCGATTGGTAGCTGTCATGACCATATATGGTCAGGGATTGCCGGCATGGCAAGACGACGCGGCATGAGCGGCGACGCATGTGAAATTCGCTGGGATCGTCTGCCGGGAACTCACTCTGTTTGGCGGCTGCTTGGTAAGAACGCCTTCATTAGGTTCTTTTTTCCCTTCATTACTTTGCAATGTATTTGTCGCTACAGCTTTAAGTTGACATTTGACGCACTTTGTGTTTTAGCGCCGAAAGCTTCTTTCTGCTTCACGCTTCGCGTATGATGCTCGTGAACTGCTTTGCATTAAGAAATAGCAACTTGAAATGCTGTGCAGCACGTTAGCGAAGAAATCGTTTCTTGGCGCCAAAAATGAGTCGCCGCTTGCGTCGTAAGGTTTTCTTTGTGCATTCAATGCCGTTACACGCAGTTCTAATTCACTGCATGGGTGTGCAAACGTGTGAAAGAGTGCAGTTGTGCTTAGAATCGTTATTTGTGGTATTCACAGTTTGCTTGACGCCTATGTTAAGAGCCGAATAAGAGAGAACTTGAGAAATGAGAACTGTGTTCGTTGGCCGTGGCTACGACGTAATATTCTCGTTAAATACTGCCTCAGTAGTTCATGCACCGAAGGTTGCTTTGTGTTCACTGCGGCAACTGCTTGAGACTGTTTTTCGCGAAAGGGCGCTGAGAAGTGCGTCGGAGACAATTTGCGCGAAGGCCAGAGAAAATACGGTAAACTTTTTTCTCTTTTTCCAGGTCATGCCGTCCGGAGTCAAGTACTACGGCAGCTACTGCTGCGCTGCGTGGTGCAACGACTAAGTGGTTCAGGATTCCGCGAGACGACAGGTAGCCCTTTGCACCTTTCCAAGATGTAATTTTGAAGTTGTGGTTGTCATTAGCTAACTATCAAAGTATGTCCGTATCTTTCGCACTATTTTGCCGTTCAGCTAGTTAGTGTTTGGATGGTCATACATATTCTTCATTCGCTTAAATCGAGTGGCCCCTTTTCTCTCTGAAGTCCCCTTTTCCTCTGTGATGCTAATGCTGTCTTCTGCACATTTATTGTATTGTAAGAATTTTCTAAATATCGCCTATTTATTCCTACTGTGCAATTTCTCAACATGTGGCAGCTGTCTTGCATTGTGCAGTGCACCCATCTTTTGTATGTGCTTAGTGAGAATGTGACTTGAAATAAATGTTTCGTCTCTCCCAACGATTGTCATGTCTGCATAAACAATGGCATTGTGTGCTCGCCGCTCTGGCGGTGTGGCTCAGACTGACCACTTTGATAGCCCGTTTTGCTGGAACACCAGAAACACGTGACGAGACTTGTTGACGCTTACCGTTTGAAATTTAATCAGGTTAGTGTGACTTTGGTCAGAGTGAACGCGGCGTGTCGTCGTGGAACTCGCTATCCATGGTGGCATTCGTCAACATGTTCGTCAACGTTTTCGATTTGGCCGCCATCATTTCTCCACGGTCGACGCTAGCTAGGGCCGACTCTCACACGGTGGGATACAGTTTTGGTTTCGAATCGGATTACATGGCTCGAGGAACTTTTGATCAACTCTCTCCAAAATAAAAACAAGCATTAGAATATTACCGGGCTCAACTTTTCAGTGGGATGCGATCTGTTGCGCCGCGAAGTGGGACGCTTTCCTCGCTGCGGTTACCACTCGTTTCTGACGCGATCAGTGACCAGCCAATTTCCAGGAACGAAATAACTAAACTTTAGTTCCGCAGAAATTTGTGGGGCGCCGGCCGGGACCCTTGGTCGAGATCGAGCCTTCCGGAGCAAGGTTCCGTTAATTAGGCGAAAATTCACGTGTCATCTGTCGCAGCTAGGGACATCGGTCGCTCTGCACGCTATCGCTCATGGTGCCCATTATGGATGATGCCACCCGGGCCTTGATGCCTACTAGAACACTGCAATGCTACTCTCTAAAACTAGATCTATGTCATATTTCTAAGTAATATATTTTTAAATGATATCACTGTCGAACATGCCTCAACTTCCAAATATCTCAGAATCATAGATCAATTATGTATTTCCGTTTCGAGTGATACATCGAGCTCAACATATGTCGTAAAGGCGACGCTTTTTTTAAATAAATAAATAAATAAACTTACGAGAAAAGTGACTGACTCAAGGCACAGTGAGAGATGCAGAAACCTCCGAGCAAAAGTCGAGCCATTAGAAAGTTTTTTTTTTTTTTTTTTCCATGTAGAACGGTAGAACGCGCGGCGCTTGACCTCAGGTCCTATGGGATGTACACGCCTGGAGTTTCGTGTAAGTGTTGTGCGCCTAGGCTGAGCTTACGTGCTGACTACCAACAAGAACAAAATACCATTGCTATCCCTAGCAAGGTCTTTGAGTAGTACATCGTAACAAGTTACGGTGGAATCTCACCTGGCCTTCAATATTCGACAGTACTGTGAAAAGGGGAAGAAAAACTTACATGAGCGACGCGGACAGTGGCCACGAAGTTACTGTCGCCTTTCGGCTGGAGCTGTGCGAGCTTGTACAGAAGGCGTCCGACATCTGTGGTGAGGGAAGCCAGGACTTCAGGGCTGTGCAGACAAAAATAAATAATTAAAAGGACCAAGGACAGCAAAACCATACAACCTGAACACAACCTGAACAGATGTGGACCCCACATACCCTGCCATTGTCATCAGAGCAACGTTATTTTCTGGGTGGCGTCGAGTCTTCGATTGGCAGACGATTCTCACGGCATCTTCCTGCGCTTTCATACGCGACGGGGGAAAGTCGCCATTCCTCATATATTCACTGTTGTCCACACTGCAAAAATTACAAAAGAGGTCCATTACATGTACGTGCACCTCAAAGAACGCTTACTATTCCGGCACGAAATAAGCGTAAAAAACGCGCAACTACTGATGCAGATTCGGCACGTTTCCCCATCAACAGAAATCTGAGGCTTCTCCCGTCACGAAAAGGAATACAAGCTTTTCAGACACTCACCAAACAACTGTACTTTCGAGAACCATTATACCAGCAACGGATGTTTCAACCTCGCGTTGCGAATGGCTAAGCTGGTACATTCAATGCGCGAGAGACGCAGCTCGTGCGTTCGAAATTGAAACCATCTCGCGCACGCGATCCAAAAGTTGACTGAGGCGCCAATGCATAGAGCGGTAGTTGCTTGAACTAAAATATTGTCTGCGAGACCTCCGCGATTCACTCCGGCAATCGGCAGTGTAGCCTATCGCGGAGGTCATGCTGATCATGCTGTCTGCATCGTAGAGATCGCATGGCCCGTAGCAAAAGTGTTGCGCGTTTGCCTGGCGGCATGGCCAAGACATGGTTGTAGTCGTTGCAAACTTCGCAAAGCTTTGGATACGCAACTTCACCAACACTTATTCGGTGTGTGCAGCAGGCGCTGGTGCAGCCTCATCTATACAAAATTTGTGGCGGCTTACGCCATAATATAACTTATCTCGCGTGTAAGTAACAGTGATTGTTCGCAACGAGAAACGCCCCTCTCGTGTACCGTGTATGCCAGTCGTTCCACAGTTCCACCGCGAAGATGGTTCTGGCGTTTTTCATTGCGTCGGTGTCTGAGAAGACGTCGGGGATTATTTACTCGACATTCTACGGTTGGAGCAAAAGACCGCTGTTCAGCGACGTCCAGTGTGTTACGGCCAGTGGCGACGCCGGCGATTTAAATTCGGCTCGAGGGCCCAGCGAAATGAACGAGGAGCAGAAGACTAGATCCGATCTGCTGAAACGCGTTTATCAGAGCGCGGTCGAAGACATGAAAAACACGCCGCCCGAAGTTTCCAGCTCGTCCAGCGACGTCACGATGCACTTGACGGAGCGCAAAGGACAGTTTTTCTTCAGCGACCTCGACGCGGGCGACAGCGTTGCGGTGTGGCACTCGTTTGGCGATTGCTGTTTTGTAGCCATATGCGACGAAAGTGAAAACGTCGGTCTTGCGGCCTGCTGCTTAAGGTTGATTATTCAAAGCGTGTCGGCGCACATCATTTTTTTGACGCCAGCGGAACTAAATGCTAAAATTGGACTATTACGCGGCATCGTGGAGCTCTACATGCCGAGTGGAAGACTGTTATTCGTAAACCAGAGCTCCGTGAAGCAGTACGAACAAATGTTGCACAAACTAGTGTCTTGAATACGTAGTATACATGTGTCGCAATCAGTATTTGTGATTGCGCAACGCAGCATGCTTCAGCTTTTTCGTATGATGCTAAAGATGTTGCATACCAAAGATCTTGCACCATTCAGTACACATAATACATGCATACATAAGATCCCTTTAAAAAGATTGAGACCGCAAGTATCATGCAAGCCCACATTGCCACCCTCACAACAGACATTCTACTTGAGCACATGAAATATATCTGCAGAAAAAAAAACTGAAAATGTGTTGAAGCATATTCCTGCCTACATGCTAACTTCAATGAAAACCAGCAGATAATGAAGCCAAGGAAGGTATAGGGGGCGTTAATTGTACTGTTTTAAGTGTATTATAGTAATTGTGATAAAGATGTGAAGAAAGTGGACGAAAAGACAACGTGCCGCCAGCAGGGATTGAACCTGCAACCTTTGGATTTCTCAAGTTGTCCTTTCGTCCACTTTACCTTCTTCACATCTTTATCACAATTGCTACAATACACTTAAAACGGTACAATTAACGTCCCCTATGCTAATAAAACTTGTTGCTGGGCTAGTTGGTGCATAGTTATAATACAGGAAAGTGGCGCAACACGGGACAAAGACGAGGGAACAAGTGTCCCCTATACCTTCTTTGGCGTCATTATCTGCTGGTTTTCCTTAAGGCTGTGTCAAACAAAGAAATGAGCTTTAAAAATTCCCTTCCTTCATTCAACATGCTGCCCCGCCACGGTGGTCTAGTGGTTATGGCGCTCGACTGCTGACCCGAAGGTCGCGGGATCGCATTCCGGCCGCGGCGGCTGCATTTTCGATGGAGGCGAAAATGTTTGAGGCCCGTGTACTTAGATTTAGGTGCACGTTAAAGAACCCCAGGTGGTCGAAATTTCCGGAGACCTCCACTACGGCGTCTCTCATAATCGTATCGTGGTTTTGGGACGTTAAACCCCAGATATTATTATTATTATTACATTCAACATGCTACCTACTTTCTCATAAGGTTTCTGAATTCAGGCTTGTTGTACAGTTTAGAAGTATTTCATAAAGTTTCATGAAGAATAAAGTCTACTCAAGAAAAAGTTAAGCTCTCCAGTCTTATACCATAAACTTGTTTGCTGATTGTAAGAGGACACTAGACACCTTCCAGGAGCAAGTTTCAGGCAAGTTTTTGAAGCAGCAAGTGCATGCTTACTTTCTACCAGAATTCTAGCCTCATAGTCATGCATCTGTACAAAATGCATGCTCTTGTTCCATGTAATTCACAGTGCTCAATACGTCCCTTCTAATAGAACTTTTGACTTCATGCAATGGGATCCCTTCCAGTGGTACAACACGTCAAAAGAAGCAAGCTGCTCCCTATACCTTACACTAGGAGCAGTGTATTAACTGTTGTACTGCGCGAGCACAACATGGGGGCGTAGCCAAGATACAAGTCTGGTGTGTGCATGGCAGCAGGCGTCAAACCACTCCACCCCCCTCGACTACATCTATGGTACAACAGTATGGACCCATAAGTGCGTGAATTTTGCATGCCTTGTGGACTCGATTGACAATCGGGCGTATATGCACCAGATTCACCTACATGTCGACAACAATAAATACTTATGCGTATTCAAGCGAATAAGGTCTCAAGTGTGCTGTATATGCTATGTAGGGAAGATAGACCCCACTTAATCGGCTCTCGCGGGAAAGAAAGAAAAGCCTTAATGTCAAAACTGAACATTCACGCAAGACGGTCTTCTGAGCTACGAGACGTTTACTGCCCATTGACAAACATTGCTTATGCATCACCTGCAGTAAAAGCACTACTGAACTTTCCCTTAGAAACACTGGTCTTATTGAAATACTTTTGATCATTTCATGCTGTAGTGTGTTTATGTATGTTTTGTACCTGTTGTAAACTGTGTATATCACTTCATTCTTCGTTATACCCATCTGGAGTAGCATGCTGGGCATGCCACCTGGCAAACCTCTCCAGCAATTATTAAAGAAGCCCCTCCTTAAAAAAGACTGCCTGAAATGTAGCGCTCAGGAACCGGGCGCCTTTCACTGAATCAAACTGTGTGCCGACGACAGAAAACAAAAAAGAATGCAAGTTTGTGGGGGGTGTCCTTAGCAAAGCTTGATGACTTTGAGTGCTTTAGAAGGTGTAGTTAAAATGAAAACATACAGACAGCACCCATAAGAGCTATACAACATGTTTTGCGGATATGCCAGTGTCACACCTGTAACTACTGTAGAAATACTTCCCAACCGAGTCCGACTGCATTAGCAGATATTGTGAAGATTACCGTAAATTTGTGCTTTAATTTTCTTACAGCAGCTGCTTTAAAACACTACGTGCTCTACTGACACAGTAGCCTTCTTTGCCTAGTCACCTACTCTTTCGGACTCGTCTTCACTTCCCTCTCCTTTCATGTTTACCCTTCTGGAGGTGCTCTCAACTACACTTAAAAAATGAATAATCTATTTTTGTATATGCAGTTGAAACTCAACTTAACGAAGTGATGACCATACTCGAGTTATTTAATTAAATCAAGAAGTGCGTCAAACAGAAAAAGGGATTTTTTTTGTCCTTTGAAATCTATAATTGTAACGCAGCGACACCCAAAAGCTTCTACAGCATTGTATTTTCCGCTAACTCAGGCCACGCGTGTGAGAAGTCCACAAGGGTGGTGCTAAGGCAGCCCGGACATGGAGTCTCCTATGTCACAGAGTTTCCTACAGTTACCTAGAGAGAACTCGGGCGCTGCGATCGTTCAGCCGCCATGGGAATGATGGGTAGTATACCCATCATTCCCCTGGCGGCTTCCCATCATGCTTGCAGGCTTCGAACGCACTTGTGGCTTTGTTTATTGTTGTGTTCTGGTTTTGTTTCGGATAAAAGAATGGATCGTTGTGAGCTTCGTGAGCTGATTTGAATTGATGAGCCTGAAAAGGTTAAGGTGGTGAAGTGAAACTGCTGAACATTTGCTGAACTTCCTCTTGTGAAAAGCGGAGCCAAACGGAGCCAAAAGAACGAAGTTTAGACAAATCCATGTACTACCCATCATTCCCATGCTGGCTGAAGCGCCATGCGTTGCAGCTCCCATATACACTAGCGCCAGAGTTCCCTCTAGTGTATTTATAGGAAACTTAATGTCCTATATCACCTGGACATGGGATGCTTCATGTCCAGCCGATGCTGGCCACGTAGACGGTCATGTGAAGCTATGACAGGCTGCCGATCTGCAAATACGTGAGGAACGAATGTAGCGATTGTGCGACCAGGCTGATCAAGAAAGCTGTGAGGAGGCAATTAGTGCCATTTTTTCACATAAACCATGAAATAGCAAAAGCAACCACCACCGCCCCCAATGCCATCTGGTATGTAAGAGCTCTACTGTTCCATACATGGGTGTGGCATGCGGCCTTGTCAAAATAAAAACAGCGCCGTGACTAGGACGCCGAGATGTTTTAACGCAACAGCGTTATAGTGTATGCTCAATAAAAAAACCCATATTTGTCAAAATGAAAAAGATATTAACACTTTTTCACTAATTTACTTCAGGAACAAACTTTGCTAAATTGGGTTTGGTAGCCAAGTTTATTTCATTAATTCAGGTTGATTACAACATTGAACCCTATAGGTACCCGACGGGGAATAGAAATTTCTTTGTTGGATGAGTAACTTATGATAATATTGGGTTTTGTTAGATGAAGTTTTGCTGTACCTACATATAGTGTGTATGGCAGTGTCATGGCATGCCATTTGCATCACGCATGGCCAAGCCATACACTGCAGAAGATTTGGTTGTCTTTACACTGAAATAGTAAAACCAGCAAAAGGGCAAGGTAGCAAATTTGGCTTACAGTTACAAAGTCCATTGTATGTTGCTAGCTTGACTACAACACTGAGAGAAGTGACACAATAAGTGTGCCATAATGATGAAACATGGCCAGTAACCTTTTATTATAGTATCCTTCCTAACAAAATATGCGAAATTAGCACTTTACGTGGGGTACAGGAATAAGCCAAAGGCCAATCTGTGTCCATTTAGTTGAGTTGAATAAACTTTATTTGTCCAACGGTTGTTATTGAGCCCAGGGCTAGGCTGCCAGGGATCCACCATTCGAGGAACATCTTCCGAGGTCCTCGGCGACGGATAGTCCCAGTATTTACATTATGTGCACAACTTTTATAGTTCTATGCAAACTTGAAATAACAGAAAGAATCAGTAGTGCAACAATCAAGTAAAGATTCTGTCCTCCTCAATTTTACACAAAACTGGCCCTGCAATAAAGTTGATGTGTATTCACTTCTTTAAATGCTAGATGGCTACACCTGTCACTCTTGCTTATCCTAGCACTGCAGTGCAACCATAAAATCCACAATATAAGATCCACAACATATCTGTCCATTTATTAAGTTGCACAAAAAGCGAAATACTACTGAAGCTTCGTTTTTTTTGCTTGAGTACAATCACTGCTGCCATCTTCATCAGCGAAATCAGGCCACGGCTCGTCTTCAATGAAAAAATCCTCTAAGGTTGGTTGCTTTTGGTCAGCAGATATCTTTAAATCTACATCATAAAAGCTGTCCTTGCTCAGTCCTGCTTTTCCCAAAGTGTCCAGCTTGTTGCACACAAGTGGCCAGATGTAGTCATCAGCAGTCCCCTTTGCCACGAGGTACTGAATAACAACACAGTTTTGTTGCCCGATTCGATGCACTCTGTCCTCGGCCTGGGTGAGTATGCCTGGATTCCAAAACAGTTCTGCAAAGATGACCAAGCTTGCGGAGCTCAGTGTTATGCCAGCATTTGCAGCAGTGATACTCAAGACTGCAACTCTGCACATGTCATTGTACTGGAACTTGTCACAAAGTTGCTTGCGCAACTCGGACGATGTCTTGCCATCAATACGAATATGACTGCAGTTCTTTCTATTAAGCAGGTCACAAATGCTCTCCAAGACTACCTGGTGGTGTGCAAAACAGAGGAACTTCTGGTCACCTTCCACCAAATCCTCAATGTATTTGCACACAGCCTTAACCTTATGAATACCAGTTTCACGAAAATAGGTCAACAGGACACCTCTCTTCTCCATTACCTTGAGTTTGGTGTTATGCATTTCACGAGCCATGTGCTGCAGCACTTTATCGGTTGTCTTCACATGTGAAGGGTCGAGCAAAACAACCTGCCTTTGCTTGGCTGGCAACTGCGACAGTACATCAGCCTTAAGCCTACGTATCATCACTGTTTTTTCAAGGAAGAGCTGCAGCTCATGCATGTTGGATGAGCCAGAGAAGTCCCAGCCCCACTGGTTTTTCTTGCCATTGCAATATCGGATGCCAAACTCGTGCATGCTTGAAAAACATTTTGGTTGCACAGCACATATTTGTGTGTACAGTTCGATTGGCCTTGACAATGCTGGCGTGCCTGTGAGAAGAACTACTCTCTTAGCCTTGGAAAGGGCCTTCTGGCATGCTTTTGTTCGTGCAGTCTTTGAATTCTTGATGAAGTGGCTCTCGTCCAGAAGGACAACATTAAACTTGCCACAGAGGTCTTCAGTCTTCTTTGTCAGGAGATCATAGCTGGTAATTATCACTTGATGAAATGGTGAAACACTGTCACTACCAGTTACCAACACTGTTACTTGATCTTGGTTCAGCGATGGCATCCAACGCAAGAAAGCCTCCTTCCAAGTAAACCGCACCGAGGATGGCGTCACCACAAGCACGGGCCATTCTTCTCGGTAGTAAGCAGCTATCGCAATGCCCTGTATGGTTTTGCCAAGGCCCATGTCGTCGGCGATCAAGATGCGGCCCTTGCGCAGCACAGCAGTGCGGACACCATCTTTCTGAAAGGGTAAAAGCGCTTGTTCGAGCTTGCAGTCAAGGCCATTCAGACTGACCTCATAATTCTCAGGAGTTTCTGAGAATGCCCTTAAGACATGCCTAGGAATCTCGGCTACCAACACAGCAGGCCTGAGGCATTTAAGTTTCTCCATCAAACTATTGTGGCAAGTAATATGAAAGCTCCAACGTTTCTTCTCCGCATCGTACTTTCGTGAAGGCATGGTGCGAAATATTTCAATCATTTGTTGGTGGTACGGCGCTTCCACAAGAAACCGATCGTCGGAGATCATGACGCACGAACCGGACACTGGCTTTGTCGATGGTGCACCGAACGTTGCTTCAGTTACACTCCGCGGCACTTCTTGAAGAAGCCTCGCACCGTGGTTCCATTGGCGTTGAACGGTTTTTTCGAGCACGCCTGCAGCATTACTGTAGGAGTGTGGTGCATTCTTTACGCTTTTCTGCGCCTCCTGCACGGCCGGTGTGGCGCATTTCGGTGGACAAAGCGAGGTTTCATTTCGCAAGACACACGCTGACGCAGCTTTCTGTCGTTCGGCTCGCCGGGCAAGTGCTTTCTGTCGGTTTTCTTCGATCAGCCTTTTTTGCGCGTCTGTAAGGATCCCACTCATTCTTCAACCTGTCTAACAACGCTCACCACTGACCACTGTCGCAGGAACGTAGCACATGAAACAGCGCAGCTCAATCTTCATGACGGCACCTAGCGAAAACACCAGTAACAGGTTCACGTTCGCACAAATCACAGGCGTACGCCAGCAGGTCCGCCAGTTCCGTCGATTCGGCCATCCGAAGAGCTAGAAGAGCACTTTATCCGAAGCAACAAAAAGCGCTTAGCCCGTTTGGCGGCAGTCGGAAATGATGATGGCAAATGGTTTCGATTTCGATGTGACCGCGCGTGGAGCAAGAAAAAAAAAAAAAAAGGAAACAGCTTGTTTCGCCTGAGAGGTGAAGCATTCACAGCGATAGAGAGAAGCTCGCTGTTTTATTGGCTTTATAAATTGCAGTAAACACTCGCTAACTAACTAAAGAAGCATCACAGATAAGCATGCATGCACGAGCTGATTTCACGAGGGCGAGCGGTGTTCGTCCGCGTGCGTGCGAAAAGGAGTTGGCGCGTGCTTATGAAGCGGCGCACGTGATTTTATTTTTGTTTTCCCTTCCTCAATGACATCTATAATGACATCTAGCGAGCAAGCTACCATATCCGCACTAGCCCACCCCTGCACCCGCACAGTTGCGGACTAAAGGACGTACTCCTTTCATGTATTAAAATATATATATATATATATATATATATATGCAGCCACTGCTCTTTTGTTGTGTTTCTTTCTCTGTTTATTTCTTTCACTGTATTTATTTATATGTTTTTCTCTTTTTATTCCCTTTCTTTATATTTTGTTTCCTTCTTTCTCTCTCTGTAGTCTCCCGCCTTCTGTCTTTTTCTCTCTTTCTTTCTCTCCCTGTACTCTTTCTCCTCATTCCCCATTTCCCTTTCCCACCACCTTGCTATACTATACTATACAAGGTTATGCTTTTGAGAAGGCCATGCACTCCAAGCCATAGAAAAAAAAAAGCATAACCTTGTATAGTATAGTATAGCAAGGTGGTATATTATTGGAATGGCTGAGAGCCCGTCGCGTGAAGTCTGCGGGTGCAGCGAAACAGTCGCGCACCTTCTCTGTGAGTGCACCCGCTTCAGCTCCGAAAGAACGGCCCTCTCAGCCGCGTTAGGCCAGCTGGACAACCGCCCTCTCACGGAGAACAAAATCCTAGGGCCCTGGCCTACCCGGTCTTCAGCACGAGCCGCTCTGAGGGCGTTGTTGCGGTTTCTCCACGCAACCGGACTCAATGTCAAACTGTGACTGCTGGAAGAAAATGGTGCTGTGTAGTACTTGGACTGCGGTTATGACTTCGTTTTGTTTTGTTGTATTTTGTCGCGTGCTGTCGTCACAAACTCTTCTTCTTCTCTTTCATTCTTTTACATCCCCTTTCCCCTTCCCACGTGCAGGGTAGCAAACTGGAGACTGCTTCTGGTTAACCTCCCTGTCTTTCCTTTCTCCCTCTTCTCTCTCTCAAGGTTATGCTATGCTCTGCTGGCGTGCCTGGATAGCCAAGTGGTTAAGACGCTCGCCTTTTTTTTCGCCAAGAATTTCTCCCTTTCTTCATCTTTGTTTCTCTCTCTCTCTACCCATTCTCTCGCCCATCAGTTATTGCATCCCATGCCAGAGAAATTAGCGCACGTGTTTTGGAAGCAAAGCTGAGGATGAAGAAGCGGACAAAGAGAGCACGTGCCAGTTCATGATCAATTATAATTTCTGTTTGCTCTGCACAGACTAACGGTCAGCTTAAACAGCTCCGCAGTTAAAAAATCGCTGGCAGGGACTGTCATGCTACGATCGTGGTCAGTGGGCGTGGGCATATAAAATATGGCTCATCATCAAGATCATAGGCCTACTTTATGCCCACTGCAGGGCAAACACCTCTCCAAATGATCTGCTCAGACTTGTGCAAGCTGATTCCATTTTATACCAGCAAATTTCTTGATTTCCTTACTACACCTAAACTTCTGCCATCTTTGGCTGCGTGTCCCATTTCTTGGTACAACTCTTGTGCACCTGGTACAAGGATGGACATGCATTACACAATGGTGAAAGCAAAAGTTCATCAGTCCACTTTCACCAAGAACTGTCCATGACGGTGGATGAGGGGCACAATTTACTTTTTTCGAAATTCCAACTTGCGAGTTTTTTTAGCATAGTTCCCACATTTTTTTTGTCATTAGAGGTCGGCTGATATATCTCACATAAACCTGTTCACATGTGTGCCAGAACGTGACTTCTAAGAATGTATAACGATACGTGTATTGTGCCTTTGTCTAGCAGAGTGCCCATTATAACTACAAAATTTTATAGGCATTGATGTTTATAGATCAATTGTTCTGACGAAATTGTTTTCATGGTCCTTTGAATGTTGTTGCTACCACGACTTGAAGATGGGTTCCGTTAATCGAAGAAATACACTGTGCCACCCTCTGCCCCTCCCAACTTACTTATGCACTATGCCCCACCAGTGTGCCCTGTGAAATACGCAACATTAATTTCCACTGTCTGAATTTTTGAACACATTCCTCTCAACATTTCTCATATGAAATGCAACTTGTTTCCTTTACACAGCTCTTTGCAACATCAAATAACTAATTATAGGCAGCATATTTATTGATTTTTCAGAAGCCTTTGATCTCGTTTATCAGTTACTCTGTTTTGAGCTAAGTAAATGGAACAATGATTGTGATATACTTGCATGGATTGAAAACTTCTAGGCTGATCAAAATAAATTCATAACTGCTAACAATTGCAATTCTTCTGTAACCTTTTTGTCCATCAGGGTTCCACCTTTAGTGCTATGTTGCTCGATATATGTGTCAACGATCTGCCTAATACTGTTAATTTCTCAATTCATTTGTCAGATCAGGGGTTTATCCAGCATTTCAATCTTGGGGGAGGGGCGGGTGTTACCAGAATGCGGGGATGGGGGTGGCGGAGGCTGGACGAGTGGCTGTTTGTAAGGTAAACGAACGGATCAAGGGCTCATTTCTGTCTTAGACGCAGCCTCATGAAATGAGGCCACGGAAGGTATAGAGGATATAATATTTGTAGCCGTTAACTGTAATCCAGTACTTATGACATAAATATAAAGAAATTAAAGCAAATGAAAAGCCAACTTGTGCTGGTAGCGACTGAACCAACAGCCATCGGATAACATGTCCGATGGGAGGAGAGTTCCTGTAAGTTGGGAGGAGGAGAATGGATTGGTCTGGAATCAATTTTTGGGGAGGTCCGGTTCCTCCTTCGGGGACTTAGGTGGGTGTGTCTATAAATTTCTGTGCCAAACAAATGCACAATTTATAGAGTTAGTTATAATGGCGCTGACGGTATCATTCAACAGTATGACATTTGTGGTTTCCTCGTAGGCAAACAATAGAAGATGCAACTTAAATGAGAGGCAAGTTAATGAGAGTTTCATGTTGCATTAATTCCAGTGATAGTTCCAATAATGAAGCAGCTGTATTTAAGAAAATATGTCACATTTTATAAATATTTAGGAGTTAATATCTCCTTCAGCGGCGATGTGTACAGTTGTACGCATCAACTTCGAAGGTGCGTCACGCACCGCGTGTTTCTTCAAATGGCTTGAAACGTAGTGTGCACATTCGTGCAGGCATCCTGAGTGGACAACTAGCAGTGATTTAACTTCATTGCGTTGCGCATAACTGCAGAGGATCACTTTGCTGGAGACATTACCATGTTTGATGATCATTCGGCGTGCCGTGTTCCAGGACCAACGTCAAAGAGTTTTTTTTCTTTTGCTCGAAACGAATACAACCAAGAAACAAACTGTACATGCATTTCGGGCCTAATATTTGATTCTTTTTACGCAAGGATTGAAGCTGAGTGATTGCAAAATAATTAGATATTTAATTACATGCTAATTAACATTAATTACTGAAACTCACACTAAACAACACATGCCTTCATTTTCTTTCTTGGAATGTAATACTGAGTGTCTTGGAATCATGCCATGCGAATTTGACACGTTTGCAGACAGTGCATCATAATTTGCGCCTAAAGGGTTGCAGATGCCTGTTCCATTCCATAAAGATGGCAGATGCCTGTTCCATTTGGGACCCTGGCTTTTACAGTCTTTTAAATATCAGGGAATCCATTTGAAATCGCAGTGCATGCTTCACTTCTTCAGACTATAATTGCATATCTAATGTATTACCAAATAAAACAGTTTGGAGCCTCTCAATTCTTCCTTCACAGCAGGGACTAATAATACACCATTAAAACACAGCATTCTTTCAAGGGTCACCCACATGAAGCACACACATCTTTCTCCCATATAAAGCCTTTCTACGATTCTTCTCTTCACATCCCAACGAATGGAACCGCTTGCCTGTATGCAATATGTGTATATTTAGCAGCCGCCTTGTTTCGTTCTTATAATGCTTACCTGTATCTCACTACCCTCAGTAACAGATTGACTCAGTGAAGGTATTCAGATTGAAAATAAACAAACTGCATGCTGTATGGCCCTTAAGGATGCCTTTATTTTCATCTCACAGTGCACTGGATATTTTTATATGAAAACTAAGCAGGAGCTTCTTTTTGTCTAGCTGCACTTAGCTATCTATCACATGATCACATAAGTATAATAAAATTAAGACTACACCAGAGGAATGGATAGTCTGAATTTCTATGTCATTGAAGTTTTTGTAGGTGGCACACTATTAGCTTCCACAGACGAAATAAATTGACAATAAGTTGGCACATGTTTGGACAGCAGAATGCGCACCATCACATCCAGTATTAGCATGTGAGAAGTGATTTGAGTAGCCCTGAGAAAGAAGTGGAGAGGTCCCCATTCCTGCAATGTGCCTACCTTTCTGTTGTGTATAATTTGCAGGGTGATAATACACTGGCCTACTAAGCCATCACAAAAGGGAGAGAGAATTAGAATACCATAGTTGCAAAGCAAGAACAGTGGGATGTCACAGTGAAGCACACTGAGGACATATGCAGTGCTAGGCAGGCCATTGCATTTATTCCTATAATAAGAAAGCATGGGGGTACGTGTATTGCTGGAATGATGAAACCTTTTCCACTTTATTCTAGCGAATTCAATGCACAAGATATGAATGACCATTGTTCAGCTGCAGCATTTTCAAAATTGGCAATGCTTAGTCTTGCAAGTTTTATTGGAAGCAACTTTTGCACAGGCAAAAGCTTTACAAATGGTGGTAGCAAGCCAGCAGTTAATATACCACTGCTGTGCCTAAAACATGGCAGGTGTACAAGTGTGCCAGATTGCTTCAAGCAACCCCAGCTTCACATATAGCTGGAATCTGTCTCAATGTAATCTCAAAGAAATTTGCCATGGTAGCTTAGAAGTGGCTACGCAGTCACACTTTCTAAGCACGAAGTCGCAAGGTCAAATCCTGGTCATGGCACCCACATTTTTATGGGGATGAAATTCAAGAACGCCTGGGTACTTAGATTTAGGTACATGCTAAAAAAATGCCTCGTGGTCAAAATTAATCCGGGGCACCCCACAATGGCTTGCCTCACAAGAAGATTATGGTTCTTGGATGGTAAAACCCTAAAATTTTAAAAATTGTATGCAACAGTGAAGATGTGTACATATTTGCACATTGCATGCATTCAATCTTGCCAGTAGTAGCTGGCCCACTTGTGAGGTACTTAACAGGCAAAAGAAAGGTGGCAAATAAGAGGAAAGAAAAAAAAGTGCATTGTTATGCTCAATTCTGGGCGGTCTTTGGATGCATTGCCAGCTGGCTCTTGACTTTCACTCTGGGTCAGGGGTGGATCAAGGTGCCTACTTCAGGGAGGGGCAGTGCCATCCGACCGCGGGAGGTGGGAGATGAGGAGAGAGGTAGAGGGCGTGGACGAGATTCTCCTTCCCCCTTTTTAGGCAGTGGTAGCTTAAGCAACCTAACAAAGGAGGTGGACGACAGGCACTGAAGGGAGGGGTTGACACAGGCTTTGGGGGGAGTATCGCCTCGCCTCCCCCCCCCCCCCCCCCCCCCTGGATCCACCACTGCTCTGGATGCTTTGTAATCTTTGCAAACCACGACTGTGGTTTCAGTATTCTGGTCAACATGTATTGAAGGGCGCTGTGCAATTGTCTAGAAGAAGCACCATCTCTGTGCAGCAAACAACCACGAGTGCATTTCTTTCTTTCTTTTTTATCTCTCTCTTCTGTCACATTAGATTATCGTTTAGATGAGATGGAAGAGTTATTTCGAGAATCTTGCCAAAATCAGGAATATAAACTCTGGATCCAGTGATTATAAGCACTCTGTATTGCATTACAAGTCTGGCTGCTGCCATGGTCGGATGCTTTCCAGCTGCTGAGACTGAAGGCAAGGGTTTAGTTGTAGGCATCATGTGGGACGTGGTACCCAAATGCAACACCGGGGAGGCCAATGCCTTACAATGACATGCTCTCATAACCAATACATAAATATTTAAAAGGTCCTATACTTTATAAAAGCCCATCGATAAGCATATCACACATTCTTTCAGAGATGCCCTTCTAAAAATGTTTAACCACGACAAATTATAAACTCAAGACTACATAAACTGTACATCTAATGGTCTCGTTCTTCAGGAGGTCGATATTCAAGTCCAAGGTGTTCAAAAATAGATTCCTCTGTTGGCGTGGGAAGCCGCTTTCCGTGACCTATCTTTTCTTCCCCCTGTAAGAAAATATATATATACTACTACTTAAATCTTTTCAGACCATATGACCATGCACACCTCACTTTATCTAGTTCTAGTCTACACAGAAGTACTTGTAAATACCATGTGTTTTACAACATACCAAATAGATAAAAAAAGATAAAAATGACTGCCACTCTTTAGACTGTACTATAAACTGCATAAAAGTATGCACACAATTGAATGGGTACTGAGACGAAAGTTTTCAGTTGTTTTTTTCCATCGAATTTATTTATTTTATTTCTTTCCACATACTGCAGCCCTTCATAGGGCTATAGCAGGAGTGGGAGAATACAACACATCATATGTACAAAACAGAGAAAGAAAAAATTACACCATCTCCCACTCAGGGAACCATGAGGGGATGCGAAGCAGCATTGGGGCGCACACCAAGTTTCCGTTACGTTCACTCGGCGTTTCCGTTAGTGTGTGAGGTTTTTATTTAGTGTTTGTGTTATCATTACGTTGTGTTTGTGCATTGCTTTCCATTAGCGCCGAGTGAACGAGTGGCGCCGACGTTGACGTTACAACTCATCTGAACGGGAGCAAAGCAAGAATAACGGAAGTCGACCGAGCGCACACATGCATATACACATGAAATGGGGGAGTGAGAGGAGAGGGTGGGTTACAGGCTGTATTTGGCTGCGGCGCGGCTGCATCACATGAAAGGAGAGGCTGCGCCGCGGCTGCAGTGCGGGGGAGGAGAGGAGAGAAGGCGACCGAACACCTGCGTAAAGGAGGAGAGCGAGAGAGAGTAGGCGCATGCGCAGTGGAGCGCGGACGCCACCACCGCCACCGGACACAGCACCGAGCAAAAGCTGCTTCGCATCTAAAAATACAAAGAGTAAGAACATCATTAAATTAAAGTGCACACTCAGTGACAGTCGCAAATTCTTTGTTTGTCAAACGACGGGTTGTACCGGGCAGGTCGTTCCACGATTCAATAGTCTTGGGAATGAAACTGTACTTGAAAATGTTAGTGCGAGCGAAAAAGACCAATAAGTTTAGCTCATTACTGCTCCTTGTGACTAAGGGCTTTGCACGCGATAGCTATATATTACAGGATGAGTAATGTGGTGAGTAAAACAGTGAGTGCGAGAGTTTCAGAGTCAGTGTGACGACAATGAGGAAGAAGAGTGAAATCGAGCAGAGCCAAATGAGATGACAGACAGCGAGAAACTTCTATCGTAGTGGCGGTATACAGAACGAACAGCCTTCTTCTGAATGGACTCAATTCTAGTAACATCACAAATTTTATAAGGGTTCCATACGGCTGCTGCATATTGAACAATTCGTCGTACGAGTATTGTAGCGTTAGCTACACTTGCCTAGCCGGAGCCGGTTTCGCGTTGGTCATCATGAGCTGCGCTGAGCATGCGTGAGGATGAGTGCGGAGCCGGCATCTCACGCGCTCTCCACCACCGCCGCGCGCGGCTTGCCGCTGCTGGTGGTGGAGAGCGGGAGGAGTGGCGTCGTAGCCGGGCAGACAGACTGGCGCCAGCGCGCGCGACTCGCCGCTGCTGCTCTGCGCATTCGAGAGGGGTGACATCGTAGCCATGGCGTGCGCAGCTATTCGCCTTTGCTGTGCAGTCGCCGTCTGACAATGCGCTGGTGCCGCTTGATAGCACCTCTGACTGGCGTTTGCAATTGGGTAACGCCATGGAGAAGGAGAGCGCAAATGCTGCTCAACGGCGCAGAAGAGCCGAGAAGCTTATGTCATCAGATCCCGAAGTAGTTGCCTGGCAATTAACGGTTCAGCGTACGAAGAATGAATAGAGGAAGGCTAAACGTGCTGCGGAGACACTGGAGGAAAGGGAGGAACGTCTAACAAAGCGGCATCGCCAGGATGCTGAGCGACGTGCCCGACCACCTCTGCAGCAGCAACAACAAGACGCCGTCGATGACGTCAAGGCTCGCCGATCGACTGCCTAACTGTGAAACTTAGCGAAAGCGCCAGTGCGACCCGGACCTTCGAGATGGACTTTGTAAACAATCCATTTGGATACGTGTGCGACGTGTGTGAAAGACTATGGCACATGAAAGACTTGACGCCGCTAAGTAGTGCCATGCGTGAAACATTGAGTTTAGTGGCGGCGCCTGAGTGGGGTGAAACCGTGGCGCGGGTTTGTACAACGTGCAAGAACTTTCTCGTTAAGCAGAACATTCCGCTCTTTAGCGTTACCAATGGGTATCGTTACTCGGCCATGCCGCCAGGTCTACTGGTTCTGAACGATGTGGCCGAATGTGTGTCATTGGAGCAGCAGTAAGCATTACAATCAAGCTAATCCTAGACAATCTGGAAAGCTCAGAATAATCAGCTGAACCTTTGCTAACGCTACGTATATCCTGGCCTAGCCTAGCTAAGCCACTGCAATTTTTTTATATGTGGTCAGTGTATTTTCTCTTGGGGCAACACACAGGGTTCGTTACAGGTAACCCAGTTTTCTTAATGCTTTGTTGCACGTTATTTCAATGTGTTCTGACAAGGGTAATTTTAAGTAAAAAGGAGGCCTAAGTAGTTATATTCAGAGACGAGCTGCAGAATAGTGGATTTACAGGAATAGTTGAAATAGGAGAAACTGATAGTTGAAATGGAAGGCCAAGCCCTCAAGAGCCAAGAAAATGTACTGGTAAGCATAAGTGCACCCTGAAAACTAAATTACAACATGTCTTTAAAAGCTAGTTTCAGTTCCTACTGTACCCTGATGTCACGACACTGTATGGATTTATCGTCACATGCTCGTGCAAGATATTGTGACGTTTCCATAGTCTCTACGCTCCGTGGCTCCATTGGCAATGCACAAGTGGCCATATTGTATGTTTTGGTAGCTGATCTTATTACAACCAGCCATACTGGTGCGTGAGGTCACCAGAATTGACACCAAACCTGATGTCACGCTAATGTCGATGTCATTAGGTGCTCCATGTGAAGATTGACTTTGATGCTAAAATAAAATATCTTATCAGCATTTCCCGAGCTTCATACTTGCTCAAAGCCGTCTCTACATACAAGAGATTTCTATGGCTGAGTAAAGTCAGCTTCAAAAATTGGTGTCATTACCCCAGTAAGAAAGTTGAAATTTCTGTGAACACATCATTACCTTTACAGTTGACTCTCTGGTTTAATCCAGAAAGTACTCCCTCAGACATACATGTCTGATGGTCAGAGATAATGGTCATCAGCTTAATTTAGATCACCAGAGCTTTTTTGTTTCTGCCATTTAAATATAGCAAATGCTCTGCTATTCATGACAACTCATGAGTAAAGTAACATAATTGCTAATGTAAAGAGATAATGGTCATATCAAACACCACATAAATATTCTATAAATTTTAAATTTCTATTTTTTCACTGCCCAACATGTGTGCCAGAAAATGCTCTAAACAAATACACTGGACATGAACTGCCCCTACTTGTCACTTGATTATATAGAGGTGACACAGTGTGCTTCCAACAATTGCAGATTTATACAGAAAAGAAGAATCTGATAAGGAAAAGGAAGGTTGTACATATTAACCAATGCATTTCAGAACACAAAAAGACGGTCATATTTCAATTCATGTTTTACCACTGCAAATGAGTATATAGGCCCAACAAAAAGACACATTGTCGGGTGAGCTGATTCATTATCCTAAAAAAATTAATTAAAATAGTACACACACATACACACAAAACATGAACAAGGGCACAGATGCAGACACAATGCTACCAACTGTGTTGTCCAGACGTTTTTTTTTTTGCTCCCTAGTTAGAATATGCAAGTCATGAGATGCACAAGCTCTCCCTTCAGAAAAAGAACTTATAAGCTGGTAAAACCATTGAAAGCATTGCCTAAAAAAAGAACAGCAACAACAGCAGAACAAACTACTGCTTGCTTGCCTGTAATAATAATATCTGGGGTTTGACATGCCAAAACCACGATATGATTATGAGGCACGTTATAGTGGAAGGCTCCAGAAATTTCAGCCCCCTGGGGTTCTTTAATGTGCACTTAAATCTAAGTACATGGCCCCCTAGCATTTCGCCTCCATCGAAATGTGACCGCCGCTGCCGGGATCGAACCTGCAACTTTCAGGCCAGCAGCTGAGCACCGTAACCACTGTACCATCGTGACGGCTTGCTTGTTTGCTCGCCTGTGTACCATCATCACCAGGTGAGAGTGGTTGACCTATTTATGCTGTATGTACAGCACAGGCACGTAGGCAACACGGGGGGGGCCCGGGGGGCCCGGGCCCCCCCCGAAATTCGTCCAACCTTCTATATTCCCGGGCAACTTTTGTTTTATTTTTGCCATGGAAATACTTTCTTTCGAACAATTAGGCCTTGGGCCCCCCCCGAAAAAAAATCCTGGCTACGTGCCTGGTACAGCATAAGTGAGCATAAGAGGGCACCTGTAGACTTAATTTTTTTACAGACTGCAGAATAAAATGAGATTTACATCGCTTTGTCTTAAGGGCAGATATAGACTGACAGACTTGTTTGTGCTGAAAGGAAGTCTACGTGAACACAACAATGTTAGTTGTCATCACTGGCATGTTTTATATAGTCTTACAGCAGTGGCGTAGCCAGGGGGTGGCACACCGGGTCCGTGCCCTTGTACAAAACTTCTTGATTGCCTGTGCAAAGAAACCGGTAACAATGCCTCATTTTAGTAGCTTTGAATGGCATAAAATGAACTTGAGCATCCTTTTCTCGAGTCTGGTTCTTATTTTTAGCATGGGATCTTGGGAGGAGCTGCATCTTGAAAATGACAGGAGGACTTCAAGACAGCGAGGAGACAACCAATCGGTGACACCAACGTCCACGAGCAGTCATCAGTAATTGAGCATGTGTGTTGCCCTACAGAAGCGGGTACTTTTCTGTTCTTGTCACCATCTACAAACAGATGATTACAGGGGTCATGAATCACCCCTGGGGCTTGGTAAAGCAACACATTCTACAAACAGCAAACAGTGCTGTGAACCATTCAGACAAGTTTTTTAGTTATACCGGCACGTAGGGTTTACAAGTGGAGCACGAAGTTGCCACTTTCTCAAGTGCCCTCTCTTCATACAGAGGTGCACTCCTCATTCTCTTCGGTGCTGCCGACGCCTGTTCTCTGATGTCAGTGAATAGCTGATAAGGAGTGGCATTTGGATCAGCTGCACTTTTTGATACGGGGTGTTGACCCGTGCCAGCGCCATACTCTATGGTGTGCTAAAATTCACAGTGGCAACACTAGCACACACAGGAACATAGAGTTTATATACTGCCTCTGGAGGAAAAGCTCCCCATAGGGCCCATGCACTGAAATCTGCAACCGCATGAGTGCCGCCATTACCGCCATGGTGGAACGACATGAATGCTGCCAGCTCCTTAGACGTTTGCTAGATTTGATGGTAGTGCTCAATTTTAATCTGCCAACCTAAGCCAGCTGCCTGTGCCAACACCTCCTCGTTTGTGTGGGCTGTGCATAGTGTAATACAGTGTAAAAAAAGTAGTTTTCTTACACAGTGGAGCTGTGTTTTGATGCGTGAAGCCAGGTGTCAGTGTAGTGCTGTCCATGCAGCTGGCTTGAATAACAGTGAAAATTTTCAAACTGTTTGTGCATGGTTTACAGCAGGCACGCGCTATCAGTAATGTGCAGCTGTTCGCTGGCACAAGGGTCACTCGATGGATTCGCAGCACGAAGCAAAGAGCGTAGGGTGTAGTTGCGCGGTGCGTCGACTCGCAGGCATGAATTATGGGCACCTGCATCTACATCCTTCTTTTCCACTTGTTGCTGACGTACTTCAGCGCAGAAAAAAAGAAAAATGTCACGGGCAACTGCAGCATGCAGTAACAAATGTGAGTGAGACGTCACCCGAAAGGTTCAATCAAAACTAGTTACACAACATAAATGTATAGTGAGGTATAACACAAAGGTTTCATCGCAGTTAAAAGGACTTTGTCACGTAAAGTCGAGTTGGTATGTGTCAACAGAAAACGTAGATGACGAGGCACTGCATTTCACATGATGCACAATCCAGCGCAACCGGCTGTGGCAGCCGCACATGATGGCGTCATCTAGTAAACCCACCTGCAAACATTCCTTTCTGTGCAAAGAAAATTGCATAAAGAGCCATTGCTTCTTTCCTAAAAGTATTCTAAATAAACATCAAACAATGTCCACACGTTCGTAATATGTGCAATCCTTGTTTATGATTGATATTGCGAGTATTGTGATTGTTGTATAACACTAATTTTAGGCTTTCTCTAAATTCTGTGCCTGTGCCCATGTGGTTGCCGCTTTCTCGGCCCAGCTTTTCCTCTAGAGTCTGTTATATTAACTCAATGCAAAGAAATCACAATGGGAGAAAGCGATCGCATTTCATGTTACACACTCAATCAAGGTCATGACACGCGCTAACGAACTTCTTTCCCTATGTCATCCCTCGCTGTGTAGCTTCCAGTGCGCTCGTCAGGACGAGAGAAGAGAGGAAGTGCTTAGAGTGAGTGAGGAATCCCTGCAACTCCACTCGTTCTCGACAGATTTGAAAAATTTTTGCAGCAACCGATTCATGAAGTAAACTTCGATACGGGGGTGATTCTATGATTAGTTGGGAAAGTGGTTCAGGGACCCTTTAAAGGCATCCTGGACTCTGGCGCTGGGGAAAATATGATCACTGCACCTCTCAGTGAGCAACTCAAGCTAGCTATATTGAACATTCATCCCTGCAGTTGTGAGGAGCAATAATTGAGCTTTGAAGCACTAAAGGGCACTTTGTGTGAGCCGCGTGTTCTCAAGTTACTATCGGAGAAATCTAACTTTGGTGTGCAAACGCACACAGACACCTCTCGTCGCAGCTTAGGAGGTCCTTTGCTTCAAGAGGATGAAGAATGATGCTACCATTCTGTAGTATTGTACTTGAGCAAGTCACTCAAAGGAGCAGCCGTCAATTATTCCTGATGGAAATAGAAGCTCTTGCGGTCAAATGAGCTTTAGAATAGCTGTGACAGTATAAAAATTTCAAGTTGTTAGTGATCACAGTGCACTTTAGTGGGTTTTGTGCCACAGAGAACAAAACAAACACCTTAGTTTAGTTAACTACAAAAGAAGCCACAAAACGTCGAAAAAAAGAGCCACGTCTCTGCGATCTGTCTCTGTTTTCTGCCGCTCTGCTTTTTCCGTTTTTCGACGTTTTGCGGCTTCTTTTGTAGTTAACTAAGTATGTACCAACATGCCCAACAAGCAACTCTCCTGAACCTTAGTTTAGAAGACCTTGTTGTTGGGCGAGTTGGTGCATCTTAACACAAAAGGAACCTTTTTAACCTTCTTAGTTAATCGCATGCTTTACAGGAGTTGAACTTTGACGTCATCTATAAACAGGGAGTCCTGCAACCAGGCTCTTCTTCACATGAAAGAATGCCATATGTTGACTTCACTGCAAAATAGGTGTGTATTACAGTGAAGCATTAGTGACAAGGGCAAACATAGCAGATTTCTGCGAGCGACAGGTGGCAAAATGTCATTGCAAACAGAAAAATCAACCCAACCAAAAAGCCTGCAGCCTAATCATCATCAAAAAAAAAAAAAGAAAAAAAAAAGATATCCTTCCCAACAAGAACTTTCCTTTGGCGATTACATATACACACAGTATATTCTGTCATCAGTCAAACTTCGCACGGGTACTGCCCCATTGTATTCCATAATTATCAGGTGTGTAAATAATTGTAGAATGCATATATTGGCAGCAAGCATGTGCGTTCAGATAATGAACACTGACTAGACCATGTTTTGCGACCCTGCAGATGCTAACAGGAGACTTCACTGCCAAGCATATTTTCTACTGCTGCGTTCAAAAGCATGTTTTCTATGTTCGGAGAATGTTTTAACAGCTTAGAAAAGCTGTTAGAGTGTTTAGTGCCAGACCAAAAACATTTCAGGCCAAAAAAGCTCCAGTGCCATGTAAAATGGCAAAAATTAATCAAATTTGGTGCAGTTGGTACTTGGATGGGCACAGCAAGGTACAGGCAAGTAGAACTGTAGCAAAATGGTCCTAATGACACAGCTGGGCCATTGCTGTGTACATCTGCCACACAAAGTAGTAATCAAAACACAATGCACCAGAGATCACTAGATGCACCAACCTAGTGTGAACTATTTTTTATAGAATAGTACATTCTTTCACTACCATTATCGATGCTTTCTATATAAATGTGAAGCCCGATAGTCCTGCAGAATGCAGTTAGTTCAGCTTTCAGGTATTCAGTGATCAAGGAAGCCAAGTTGATCGCACTGTCTTGCTTTGAAAAACACCTAAAATATATAAAATACTGCCTGCATGTCGCCTTGATGAAGTGAACAATGACACCTTTAGAGCACTCAAATAACTGCTGTGGCCCTGAGGAAAGCAATGAGAGTGTCTTCTTTTTATTTTTAGTGTTGTACCTCCCATGGTACAGTGGACATAAGGAGACATTTTTTTTTAGTCCTCCACAATTTTCCAAAAGAACAATCATGTTGAAGATAACATTGATCAGGAAACACCTGAAGCAAACAGCCACAGAGCATGTCTGAGCAAGCCTGACTGCCCACTGGCAGCTAGGAAAAGATGTAGTGGTGCCACCAACAACAGCTTCTCATGTTTGCTTCAGCCACCCAATTGTCCCTCCATCTTGCTTACGCCACAAGGGCATTATTCTAGTAGTATAATAGAGTAGGGTTCAAAGTAACAAAAATTGAAGTCGAGTCTAATTACCAAAAGTCTACAGCCTAATACAGCAAATCTAAAATTTTTCTTGTATGTGTCAGTATATAATGAATATAAGCTTATAACTAATATCAGATACAATGAGGTAATTTTAGCGTCATATGCGAATCCGCTGTTACAACTCTCGACCGTACAAGTGCCAATGTATAGGGGGCCCACGCTCAAGTTTGTGCAGCGCCGGTTGCCACCCTAGAGGACAAAGATCGAACTGCTCGTTGCTTGGAGCGGTTGCACTTGCTTGGGTTTCTCATTGCACACATGCCAAATGCGCTTCTTGAGGCTTTTATCTCGCGTTTTTTTCACAGTGGCTGCCACTCGTTCATTATCCTGAAAAGCAGGCATGCAATACTGCTGTGTTGTGCACTGTCAGAGCAGGTTTAAAAAAATGAAGAGCCAAAAACCGCCCATTAAGTTCTACTGTTTCCCAGGCAAGTGGTACAGAGAGCAGAGGCAGCAGTAGTGGATTTTGGCAGGTCTTCGCATCAAGCAATGCTTTCATGGTCTTGTCACCTTAATGTAGTTTTTGTCGTACTCAGTATAACCCCTTCAGGCACGAATTATGCACTGGCTGCAAATTCATCAAATTTGCACGGCATCATTCCAAGGCACCCAGCTTTAGATTCCAAGAAAGAAAATAAAGGAATGTGTTGTTTTGTGCGAGTTTCAGTAATTAGTATGTTAATTAGTATGTAATTAAATATTTTATTATTCCATAATCAGTCAGCTTCAACCCTTGCATAAAAAGAATCAAATATTAGGCCCAAAAAGTACGCACAGCTTGTTTCTTGGTTGTATTAATTTCAAGCAAAGTAAAAATATGTTCTTGACATTGGTCCTGGAACGCGGCACGTCGTACAATCATCGAACATGGTATTATTTCCAGCAAAGTGATCCTCTGCAGCAATACACAGCACAATGAAGTTAAATCACTGCTAGTTATCCACTCAGGAAGCCTGCACGAATGTGCACACTGCATTTCAAGCCATTTGAAGAAACACACGGTGTGCGACACGCCTCTGAAGTTGATGTGTACAATTCTACAAACCGCCGCTGAAGGACTAGGAGAAATGTGATGACCAGGCTCACTTGAAAGAGAAGTGCGTTTGTGAACCGAAACTACAACAACAAGTAGTTATCCACTATGCATTTCATAGTATGCGCTCGCTTTCCGAGTCAACCAGGCTACTCATTTGTAATGTGACAGCAGTGAAAAATGCTAGCCTAATACACCACAGTTTAAGTATCGTACTGTGAGTACCACACATGTTTTATTCAGCTGGCGACAGTACATTTTCAGTAACGGCTCAGTGTAAACAGAAGCTGCATGTTTACACTGAGTGCTTATATTGGACTTGCAAGCAACACGCCATGATTGCTTTGCACGTTGAGGTGTTTTGCTACTTAACTAGACGTCATGAGTTCGATTCCCGCATATGGCAGCTGCATATTGATGGTGGCGAAATGCAGTAACACCCACGTACTTAGATTTAGGTGCACGTTAAAGAACTCCAGGTGGTCGAACTTAATCCGCAGTTCCCCACAACAGCGTGCCTCACAGTGATATCGTGGTTTTGGCACGTAAAACATCTTAAATTATGATGGCCTTGCATGTGCCTGTGCCGTAGGCTATGTACAGCTGCTGCTTTGGAAGAGAGCTGTAAAAAGAACCAAAGCAGCATTAAAATTATTGATGCTTTTACGAGATCAGGTGCGGCTATCATCAGGAACAAATGTTGGCGTAATCATGAATTTGCATGATCACAGTAGGCATTGTACAGTATGATGTTGACCAAGTGAGCTGTAACAACAACCAAAGCAACATTAAAATTAGCGCACACTTTGCATGATCAGGTGCATATATTATCTGAAATGAAACCCGGCACTGCAGGAAACATGCGAGATCGCAGAGGGCATTAAAAATTTCCTTGCGCTCATTATTATGCTGACAAAGTGAGCTGTAAAAACATTCAAGGTGGCATTAAACTTGTGATCAGACATTGTTATCATCTGAAGCAAACCTCGGCAAAAGTGAAAATCTGATGGAACTGAACAATGCAAATTACAATGCTGCAAGCGACTCAGCAGGGCATATGTAAATTTGAGCTCTTCACATTGAGCCCATAATAAATTGAAAGCTGCACAACAAACCTGGCATCCAAGCAATCAGATTTCAAGTGAGCCACATGCACGCAAAAGAATAGATGTTTGCTGACAGCTCCGGGCAGATACCACTGCCGCAACGAAGGTGCGTTTTATCAGTCACATAACTACATAACTCGCGCAGCAACCTCAATATTCATGTCATAGAAATATGGCCGTTCCCCATGGACATGCACGTAGTGCTCGCACAAACAGCATCGTCCTCGACGACCTGCTCAGTCCTGCAAAGGTGGTCGATCCTGTGGTGAGGTACACACCATGAAAATATTTTTCAATATCTGATATCTTTTTACACCCGCAGTGCAAGTGCTCCACAAGGCTGCACGTGCAGACAGTGAGTGCAGGGCGTATGAACGTGCTGAGAAAGCATAGCCAAAGGCGAAAGCAAGGAGATGAGAAACCGGTTTTTGCCAGAGAGGCGGTGAAACCCACATGCTGCAGTGCTGCCTGGCCCAGGTTGGGGAGTATATTCAGCATGTTAATTGAATTACAAGTACAGGGAGCTCAGGGATCTCTTTATCAACATAAGAAGGCTTTGCCTGTTACTGTACTTACCGTTCTGCATACATCTGCATAAAGGCCGTGGTCATTAAGAGACATGCCCTTGCGACGTGCCAGAAGACGCATAGAACGATTGAAATGGGCAGAGCCAGTGAAGGCGAGCAGAGAGCAGGCAAATTCCTCCTGGGGCACCACAAAGATGTCCAATCGACGGTGCTGGGGAAAGAAAAAGACATAAGTTCACAGGGCTGTCACGACTCGGTGACACGGGCAATGAATAAACGATTAACCATGCAAGGCATTGTACAGGAGAAGGAAACAAACAGAGCACTTGGGCCGGTTGGATGTAGCTACTGACCAACTTCAGTTATGCTGGGGCAAGGGTACCTCCCTGCCCCTTCACTTCTGTACCACATCATCTTAGGCAGCTCCAATTACTAGCTGCATTATGTTATGGATGTGTATAGAGCTCAAATGTACCATGTATAACTACCATGCATAACGAATAAGCAATGCATAAATAAACTTCCAAATTTAAATTCCAAACACAACTTCACCAACTATGAGGGCAGAGTCAGCCCAGATAGTAAAGTCCCCCCCCCCCCCCCCACGCACACCTCTGCAATTACAAGGAAAAACGTATAGTGACAACAAAAGCCTGTGTTTCCACTTCCCACTTTATGCCAACAGGCTCACTGCTTCGTTAATCTAAATCGAAACATTATGTTAAAGAGGCCCTGCAATACTTTTTCAAGTAATTATCGAATGACCTCACTATCAGTGTCTATTGCCTCATGACCCGACCTCTGCAAACATTATTTGAATTCGTCAAATATACGTGGAATTACAGGGATTTGTAGCCAATTTGAAGCATTTTTTTTTCTCTCCTTTCATCACGTTGAGCACGCAAAAAGCTATGCAGGAGGAGGAAGACAAAGGTGCAGTTATGTAAACGCACGGCATAACTTTGAGCACTTCTTTTTTTTTGAATGCGTCTGCTCACCTTTGGTGTGATCATGAGTGCACTAGTGTTGCTACTGTGTAATTCTAGCACACTTTTAGAAAGTGCAGCAGTGGCTCGTGGCAGCACTCCATGGCAGCCACGGTAACTATGCAGCACAAGAACGCTCAAATCATCCAATGGCCATGTCATTCCCTATGCTGACGCAGTCAGGCCTGTCAATGACGTAATTTGCTGAGAGAAAAGCAAGCGGTTTCTAGCTGTCTTTGAAATGTAGCTGTGAATTCCTTGTCATATGCGCAGTGATATAACATTTGGCTCACATGTTCACAGGAGCCTCAACTACTGTTCAGCACTGTCTTCTTACCATGTTCAAAAAGTGTTGCAGGGCCCCCTTTAATAGGAACTACAGACCAATCAATGCACTGAAATTTAAAGAAGTTGAGAACTGTGTTGCTATGTGCCTATTCTGAGCAACCTGTCATGTGCGCCTGTAGAATTAACTTTCAATGGCTGGCCAACTGATGTTTCTGGCACACCCATTCCTCTCATGGCTTTATTCTGATGTGCTGTCTATACAAGTAAGTCTTCATCAGTATCATAAAGCAAGCAATGATACTGTAGACCATATGTCACGGGGTTGTGAAATTAGCTGTATTTTCCTACCGAGGGAGTGAGAAAAAAAATTTATAAAAGCCACACAAAGAACATTAGCCATCCCGGTCTCTATAAGGGACTTCACCTAGAAGGCCCAAGCAGTGCTCATTCTATCAATTCGCATCAACAGCACCAATAACAAATTGCTACTCTCTAGGTCATACCTGTTGTGTATTGCTTTCATTGCCTTTGCATGTGATACCACCAAAAGCCAATTTGTTAATTTTGGAATGAACAGTTGGAAGTATTCAACACAGAAATTTGGGCTAGTTGGTGGGTGTTGAACTTGTGCAACTTGTGCATCTTAGCAAGCGCTACGAAACAAACGCAGAAGAAAGAGACATGTAAACACGACAGGCGTTAGACATCAAATGGAAGTTTACTGACGTAAAACGATGGAAATGTACAAACATGTGCAGACTTCAGTGGGTTTGCACGCGAAAGGTAAAGCTTATCTGAAGTGACATTGCAGGTATCTGCGTTAGTAGCGTCGTCTACATCTCTTTGTGGGTTCTGCGCATGTTTGCACATTTCCATCATTTTACGTAAGAAAACATTAAGTTGATTTCCAGCGCCCGTCCTGTTTACATGTCTCTTTCTTCTGCGTTTGTTCCGTTGCGCTTGCTAAGATGCACAAGTTGGAAGTGACACATACTGTTGTCATAATCTATGTCATTTCATTTCTTTTTCCTCAATGAAAGCTATGAATGTGCCTCTCACACTAACGGATACTCACTTGCATCTACTCACAGTCATGGCACTCACTCGCATTCACTGCTGTTCCTCTGGTACTCATTTGTATTCACATTCCTGCTAATGCACTCACTTGCATTCATACTACGCACACTATTCTACTCCCACTAAGAAGTAGCTATGGTTCATAATCACTGTCATCAATTCACTTTCACAATGACCTCTATCTAAATGCACCATCAGCCTGTACTGATATCTATACTTTATACTCACTGACATCCATAATCACATGCTTAATTAGAACTAACAGACAACAAAGCCAAGGAAAGTATAGGGGATGTTATTTGTAGTAATTATGATGTAATTGTGAAGTAAAGCAGACGGAAAGATAACTTGCTGCTGGCAGAGACCGAACCTGCGACCTCCGAATAATGCATCCGATGCTCTACCACTGAGCTATGGCGGCGGTCATCCTCCCATCCACTTTATGAGGTTTATATGTGCATTTCAAACCTAGGAGTGTTAGTCAGTGCTGCTAGTAGGCATGACGGCGAGTGTGGAACACTTTCTCTGCCTGCTGGAGTCATGAAGCACGTGATCTTTTTACGAGCTGGCAGCTGACCAAGGTGAGTCCATGGTCACCCCATCCACTCACTCAGTGGCACACATTGGCATTAATATTTAACAGCATTGGGCAACGTCCAAGCTCATACTTCCCAGCACCTGAGTGATGTCGTGGGCAAACTTGTGAGGGCAATTCAACGAAGTGTCATCAGCCACCTTTCATTTTCGCATCATTTTTTGGCTCAACAAGTCGCCTCTAGGAGTATGAATGGCATACTTGCTATTGCAGAAGACTACCTTCATTATATAGCTAAATCTTTTAGTGCAACAAGCCAGGGTTTGGAATCTTTTTGACAGAAGTACCGTTTTAAAATGTACAATAAAGGCAAAGCAATGTGTCTTTGTTTACTGTTGGTACTCGTTTACTCAGCAACAAACTTGAACCAACTCGTGACTACATGGCCTGTGGCCACGGATGCTCATTCATGTTGCATGTATGCCCTTTCACACACTCATATGCACTCACCATAGAGTTAATGCAGACTCTAGATGAAAAATTGAGCTGCAAAAGTGCCAAACACAAGGGTGCCGCCAGGTTAAGCTTTTCATTGTTTCCAATGCAATAATTTCCAGAAAGGCTAACACTAATGCTAGCAATACTTGCAATACAATTCAAATATAAGCATTTTCACATGCTATTACAAATGGAATATTTTTAGGCAAGATCCGATGATAGTTATTTACTATGCTTTGTAAGGAGGGTTTGCAAATGCCTTTGCTAGTGGTGCCACCATATCCACATAGGTTTGAGGTCACTTAAAGGACAGACTAGTGGGCTAGTTGGTATTGCATGACTCGAAACAGTAGTGCAAAAAATCACACAGACGACAGAGCAAGACGCTGTATCTTATCTGTGCTCTCCACTGACGTGTACTACTTGAAACTTGACTTTATGTGACAAACACAGCTTCATTAAGTGTGATGAACCTTTAGTGTTATGCTCTATCATGTGTTACTGTCCTGCTCCACTGCGTTTAAAATGAATACCAACCAACTCGTCCAGTTTCATGTCACGTAATGTTACTTTTTAATTCCAGCTTACGGTGCAGTCTTATTACTAACTGCTGCTTTCACTCACGTGAAGTGTACAAAATCTCATACAGTACGCCATTTACACAGTACGCTTAATTATTTGGAACTACCTAGACGAATATGTTGAATAAAAGTGACATCACATGTAAAAAAAAGGTTTATTCACAGATATTTCAGCAGCAACAGTATATTTTTATACAACTGCGTGCTTCCAAATATGATGCGGTGCTCTTTGCTTTGATAGAGGGTATTTTATAACATGCTCCCTCACTGTGTTTTTCCTCTTGCCTATTGGTTATTCGTGGCCATTTCATGAATGTGAGTAACTTGGATTTTGCGCTTGAGCAGCGAACAACACAAAGCACGAAATGAATTTGACATTTGCACTGTGAAATGTCTGAAATGAAATTTGCATTTTGAAATGTACGGTGCATGCATCACATGCCAGTTTTTCCCATTCCTTTGCGACAGCTAGAGCTCTGAGATGCTGTCAGACTGCATTGGCTTCGGGATTGGCCCACATATTCGTCAGACATATGCTGTCATATGTCTACCCGACAAAGTGCGTGAGGTCCATCTATAATGCTATTACATTTAAAAATTTTACATCAGAGCATACGGATCTAGTTCACACCATAGTGTAACGAACGCTTTTCTTTTTTTTTGTACAACGAACACATGGATATTTATTTACAGCTTTTACATGATGGCAAGCTCACCAGCAGAATCTCATAAATGACTGTTAACATGCCAAGTAACCCAATATACTAATACCAATAAAACACACAGAGAATATGACACACACAACCAACATAACACATACAATGTACCGTGAATGCGGTGTCGCTGACGTTCGACTCGCCTCGGAGTCCGCTGGAGTGAGTCACGGTATCGCACCCACCGACCTCCCTGAGAGTCGACCGACGCCGCAAAAAAAGAGAGAGCTCCCCTCCTCATGACCCCGCGTAACTTTGCTCCCGCCAGGCAGTGCCACCTCGGGAGCACTGCGCCAACTCTCTTCTCTTTCGGTGGCAGCAAAGATAACTACGCTAACTAATATGATGCACGGGCGCCATGAGGCAAAAGTGATATTACAGGGGGTGATAGCACCCCCACAAGGTACACACCAAATCGAGCATCTGAGAGGTACTGTTGAGTGAATGGCATCAGGGAAGCTATGGTTCTATTCATTTTTGAGTGCCAGTGTGATGACATCTCTTAAATTAAGAGTCCTTGTTGTCCCAAGTGGTGGTAACATGATGTTTCAGAAGCCTCATATATGCCATGTCAATTAGTGGCTAAAATGGCACACGTGCCAAAACTAGGAGTGTGCGAATAGTGAATTTTAGATCCGAATGGAATACGAATCGAACAGCGATGGCACCATATCGAATACGAAAACGAATCGAATACTATTCGAATAGTTTTCGAATAGTAAGGCAATTATTTTCAAAGTAGCCCTAGAATGCTAATGTAACGATTCTCGAAACAGCCCAACAAGTCCAAGACATTTTACTTGCAAGAAGTATTCACAAGCTTTAACCAAGGAATATTACGATTACTTTTAGCCGATAAAAATATACCATAATCATGTAAACTGAGGCAAGTTCGTATAAATCAGCAGCAGAAATATTATGCAACTGTAGGGTGAAACACAGTAGTAACTAAAGTATCCAAGGTGGCACTTTGTTAACAGCTTTTAAATAAAACTGATATATAAATATTAAATAGCATCCATGAATCAACATCATGATAAAATTGATGACTCTGTCGCTTTGGCGACACTGGAGTTTTGAGCGAAAACACTTTGATCATGTGATCAATGCAGCATCGATAGACCCATAAAACCTTGGGCTGCATGCATCTTGAGAATTCGATGATTGAAACAAGCAACGTTGCCCTTCCCTGTTCCAACGTTTTGTTCCTTTGAGGTTTTTTCAATTTGGTGCTTGTTATTTGAAAAATATTCGGTATTTCTAATATACACCATTTGATTCATTATTAGAAATTTTCTAATATTCTCACACCCCTAGCCAAAACCATGATACGATTTAGAGACCCGTCAGAGTGAGGGACTCCAGATTAATTTACACCACCTGGGGTTCTTTAGCATGCGCCTAAATTTAATTACATGGGCACTTTCACATTTTCCCCCCATTGTAATGCAGCCACCGTGGTTAGGAATCGAACCCGTGTCCTCGCACTAAGCAGCTCAACCCTTTAGCAGCTAAGCTAATGCGGCAAGTGCACAATTACACAGCTACCACAGCGCAAGTTTTGTAGATCTCTAGAGAGAGCGTAAATTTTGCTCTCACTGCACACCATGAAAATTGTACTTAGATGGGTAGCATGAAAAATGATATTCTAAAAAAGAAGTTGCCCACTTACCTTACTGCCTTCTTCTGGTAGCTTGCAAACACCCATGTACTTCCTGGGACTGCCACCATCATGTGGTACAGCAAGGTCGTCAGTTAGAAAGTCTGTGTAAGCACATAAACAAGTTAGTTCACACGAAATAAAGGAATCAACATTGTTGAAAAATATACAATGCATGTGTGCATGCACAGACAGCTACAACAACAGCTTCTGTAACAGTAATTTATCACAGTTTGTGGTAGAGTATCCACCTCGTATGTGCTTTTGAATCTTGGTACCACAGAGAACAAACTAGATTTTAACTAGATTTTCTTAATTGGTAGAAATTCTTCCCAAGCAAAGTGCTTTGCCACTTGTAGGGGGTTTGCATATCGGAGGAAGGATCTATGAAAATTTTTTTTGCACTGCCTTTTGGGTGCCCGTCTCTAGCTACATCACAGATAGCTTTGCAGGAGAACATCCGCTGTATCTTTGGATGCAAACAAAAGCTGAAGCTAGGAAACTATAAGTAAAAGGAATACACTGAATACATGCGCCAACAAGAAAATCACTTCCAGCGAGAAGTTTTCCAGTTATAGTTGGGATTAAGTCATATTTGCAGCTGGAAATCTTTCCAGTTTCAGTTGGGAAATAATATGCTCAGCAGGAAATTTTCCTCTCTTGAAGTGCTATAGTTGACAAAAGCAATTCCAGCTGAATAGACAGTGCGCTATGCACAAGTGACGTGCATAGCATAGTGTGCATTCATAATTAAACATGATTTAGAATGTTCGTCACCCCTAGTGCACATTTTGCAACCGTGATCTAAAGTACCCTGTACAGCTGTGTTGCAAAAATATATTGCTGGGAAAAAATGCACTGCTTCTACCTTTCCAGTAGATGTGCATCCGATTGACACGGCACTACAATCTTACTAATGTAAATGTCCAACTTAGGTTTGGTCACACCGTTGCACAAACAGGTAGTGAAAAGCATGGCGATTACTGCCCTGTGAAAAGGAGCCTTTCTGTTTTGAACATTTGCCATTCACTGCTCCGATCGGACAGCAGTGGACCTTGCTAGCTTGCTCTCTCCTTTTTCCATGACGCCAGCATAAAGACCACCGCATTGCTATGATTCCTAGCATTGCCGCCATTTTTGTTGACATCTCAGTAGCATTAATCTCGCATCTTTTCTTGATGTTTTCTGACACTAATGCTAAATAGTGACCTACTTTATAACATATATATATATATATATATATATATATATATGCTACATTATAAAGAAGATGTATTTCTTATTTACAGGTAAGAGAATTACAGATGGCAGTTTAATATACCTCACAAATCATCCCAACACTGTAGGGCCATAGTCTCGTACAGCACATGACGGCTAGTCGTGGTGCCTTCTTTGCACCTGTGTGTTCAGTGTGTTTGCTAGTGAGCGAGTTTCCTGAAGGAGCCTGTGCGACATTAACATGTAATAAATGAAGCAAGGGAATTTCGAAGGCTCGTTTCTTTGTTTGACACAACCGTAATGAAAATCAGCAGATAATGAAGCCATGGAAGGTATAGGAGACGTTAATTGTACTGTAGCATGTTTGGATACAGCGTGAGGAATGACGAAGGTGGAATAGAACAGAAGGGACATGGTGCAATGTTGATACATTCTTTTTGCTTTTACGTTCATGTGTTCTTCAAATAAATCTTTTCAGTTGCGAGTCAGCGCTCGTCCGTGTCCCTTCTGTTCTATTGCGTCTTCATCGTTCCTTGCACTGTACCCAAACATGCTACCGTACCAACTAGCCCAAATTTCAGTACTATTGTTAATTGTACTGTTTTAAGTGTATTGTAGTAATTGTGATATAGATGTGAAGCAAGTAAAGTGGACAAAAAGACAACTTGCTGCCGGCAGGGTCCAAACCTGCAACCTTCAGATTACACGCCTCATGCTCTTACCAATTGAGCTACGGTGGCGATCGTCCTCTCGTCCACATTATCGGGTATTTGTCTGAATGGAACCTGTGAGTGTAAGTCAGCGTTGCTCGTAGCCACGACGGTGAGCGTGTCACACTCTTTCTTTTTGCCAGATGGTGTCACGTAGCACATGAATCTTTAACGAGCGAACAGCTGACCAATAAGCCCTCGCATACTACCTGAGGGCACCAAGTCTACCAGAACTTGACCCTCGCTATCAATGAATGAATGAAGGAAGGGAATTTTGAGGGCTCGTTTTTTTTGTTTGACACAATCTTAATGAATACCAGCAAATAATGAAGCCAAGGAAAGTACAGGGGACATTAATTGTACAGTTTTAAGTGTATTGTTGTAAATGTGATATAGATGTGAAGAAAGTAAAGTGGACGAAAAGACAACAAGTTGTCTTTTCGTCCACTTTTTGGTCAGTTTCATCTGTGGAAGTGTAACGAGTCAATATCAGCCTATTTGAGCGGCTTTTGGTGCTGTATTATGCAGTGTTTTGATTTCATCAGCGCTAATCATGGGATACCGATTTCCTCAGCTCTCAATCTTCCATTTTAAGTCGTATAAGTGAATGCTTATCCCGAACGTTTCTGTGCTCTATGAACCACGGTGTCATTGTAACTTGGCGTACACAATGTTTATATATGCGCATAGCACAATACATGCTGGTTTGTGTAAACACCCTTTGTCTCCATGTAGCAAAGTAGAATTAATATGTTTAATTCTACTTTGTTGAGTGAACTAATGGCTACAGAGATGCAAAAGTTGTTTCACTTGATATCTGCAGCTGTGAACTGCATGGGCAACCAAACCTTTTATTTTGTTATAGATTGCCTGCGTCACTGATGTGCCCTCAACAACACAGACAGTTTTGCTGTGGATCATTGTTTGAAAAGATTCAATACGTCAAACACAAAATGAAGCCAGCATAATGAACTGTTTCAAGTGCATATATAGAATTTTTTAATTAAGTATATTACTTCAAATCAACCTTTTTGTGTTATACATGTACATAATGGAATTTTGAAAAAGCCACATCTGTGGAACTACAAGCTCTTGAGAAGAACAAACTTAATCTCTACATTGGTAACACTCCGACTCAAAGCATTATCAGGATGGAATGTGACAAATGTTCAGCTGTGAAGGGACTAACTTCCAGCCATAAATTTGCCAGATTCCAGCTGGAAATAGATGAATAACCAGCTGGAATATGGCTGATTTCTAGCTTGTTGCTTGGAGGTATCCTCCATATCGGTGAGTACAAGTCAGCTGACTGCCTGCAACCATGTGCTGGAACCAGAAGCTACTGGTTCCGTCACTTAATGGTTCCATCACCTGCTAGTTCCATCGCCTGCTGGTTACATTGCCCGCTGGTTGCAGTAGCTGCCGGGAATGTGCTAATAAACAAGCACTACTGGAACCACTAGCCAACCAGCAGGAAATTTTCACCAACAAATGTTACCAGGTCAAAGACACAGCTCATAGTGCAATGTCATCGTCTGAAGCCAGTCGTCTGTACTGGAGGAGTGTTGTTAGACTCAATCCATCACTGCAACCTTGTCTCAATCGTTTTCGCCATGACTTTACATAGGCAGCTAGTGAGGTTCACTGCACGATATTAGTCAAAGGGTAGCAGTGATTTACTGGGCTTGAGAAGTGGCAGGATGAGTGTGATCTTCCAACATTAGGGAACGTATGGTTCCATCCACATGTTGTAATATGTCTCTAGAACTGGTGTACCATTTGGGCCAAGATTTTTCAGAACGCTGCACAATACGTTGTCTGGGCCAGTCACTGTTCTCACACGCATTTGCAATAGAGCAGTACATAGCTCTAGTACAGAATATTTGTTATCCAGTTGAGCATGTGGTAATATGCAAGCATCTTGTATTTACTTCTCTGTAGGTAGTGTAAGAGTAGGCTGAACAAGTCATCCACTTCCAGTCAGTTACAATCCAGTCAGAATTGTACAAAACTCATTGGCAACCTCATGCTTGGATAATCCAAGAGATGTGGCCAATGCTCTCAATGGGCTGTGCTGGGATACTGGATGACTTAAAGCAGTGACTGTTTGCCAGATTTTCAGACGCTGGGTAAATTGGGTCAGTAAGGTGAGAATATCGCATCATTTTTTCTGACTTGACTTTTGCATGTGCTGGTTAGACTTGATGTTTGTGGCCTAACTCTCCTTGTAATCTTCAAGCCTTTCAGTATAATGAAAGTCACATTCTGCTTGTCGTCTAGTTGCTCGAAGGCGTTCATAGTCCACATCTACACTGTAGTGACCTTCTAGGATGGCTCTAAACATTGCAGCACAGGAGGAACTCAAACAAATACAGGACATAAATATCAAATTAATTGACTCATTCTAAGTAACATCTAGCGCATTCACGAGAATTGCCAGTTTGTCAGTTTCGATACCATTGTTTTAGTTGGCATGTGCATTCACAGATTCTGCATCCAGATTGGATAATCGTTGCTCCCTTGTGTTTCAAAAATGAATCACTGTCGCCATCATTGGTAGAAATGTAGATCTGCCTATTATGCAGGAAGTTGGAGATGCATTTAAGAACGCAACCATCTACTCCAAGTGAGGCAAGCCTGTACAACACAGCATCTTGAATTTGCTGATATTAATAATGTTTTGTGTAGGCGCATGTTACAGTGATGTATAAAATAGTTTTGTTTACACAGATATGTATGTGAACTTCAACTAGTATAAGTTACTCTAATTCCTTGTTTAGAAACAACAAATTATTACAAGAGAAAATTCCTTGTCAAACTAAAACATAAACTTTTGCAGTTAATTTCTCATTGTGCTTCCTCCATGATCGTTCCAGTGAAGCTCAACTGTTCAACTTGGTAACTCATCTCCAAAAGCATTTGACAAGGTTCTGTTCACCTGCTTAATAATAAAATTAAGAAATCTTAGCGTGAATAGTACGATTATAAAACCAATAACTAATTCTTTAACCAAATGAAGCTAATTAGTGCATGAGAATGGGTACTCATCTTTGCTTTCCCATGTAAAATCCAGTGCACTGCAACGTTTGGCCCTGGGTCCCATCTTGTTTTTTATATATATTGACGACTTAGGACACACTTTATCTCCAACTATCAGGTTATTTGCAGGTGACCGTATTATCTACAGATGAATTATTAATACTGAAGATAACAAATCGTTGCAGTTAGACCTCAATAAACTCACATTTTGGTGCCACCAGTGGCAAATGAAAATTAACATTTATAAAACTAAGGCCATGATGTTCACGAGAGAATATAAACCAATAATGAGCTACAGTATAATTCAGGGAATCCCTACTGAAGAATTATCTACATTTAAATATCTTGGAGTTCATTTGTCCTCTGATTTATCTTGGAGCGGACACATTAATACCATAACCAGTGAGGCATCAAAAACACGTATGCAAGATGCCTCAAGCGATTATTTTAGCGGATTTAAGCTTGAAGCTTCGGCCTCCCAGCTTAGTGAACAAGGCTTCTGTGTGGAAGCCAAAACGTCATTTTATTATATTTTTGACACCTTCTTGGTCGGCTTCCTGTCTTTTTCTTTCTACAATGCCATTGCATCCCAACCAGACAAGCTTTCGTCCAATTCTCGATTTGAATACTACATGTGTTAAGGAGACTCCTTCCACTACATGACATTCGTATAGTGTTTTAAATGCGAAGTATTTCTTAGCGAACCTCAGGCACTTTGGCCGTATCTGTCTGTCTGTCTGTCTGTCTGTCTAGCCACCTACGTCTGGGCGCTCTCCTGGTCATCTCCATAACTTGTAATACACCAAAATTGGCCTAGCAGGGGATCAGTGCATGACGAACACGATTCACTGGTCATGACATGAATAACGCAAAATACCTGTCACATTGATGTTACTCCTGGTTTTCAGTGTGTCTCACAAAAAGCTCTGGATGCCTTTTATTCGTATATCAGTAATGTACGTTGGGACCATGTTTATCATTCGACTGATGCAAACGCTGCCTATGATGCTTTTCTTAGTTGTTTCACGGCAGTGTACAAAAAGCACTTCATTCACAAACGTTCGGAAAGGAGGACAGGTTGTCGAAAGCCATGGATGACACGCGAGCTTTAGCGCAAAATCGACAAGAAAGATTGTTTATTTAAGAAATTTATGCGTACACGTAATGAAACAGACCTGGTTACATTTAAACGGTTTAGAAATGCCCTGAATAAAGAAGTTAAAAAGACGAGAGACATGTATTACTTTAATCTGTTTTCTTCCTCCTTTAAACAAACGGATGTATTATGGAGCAAATTGAACTCACTTATTGGACGGAACAAGGGAAAAGAATCGGTGACGGAAATTTCACATGTTGGGGAAATTGTTAGTGGCGATCGCATGGTAAATGTGTTTAACGACTATTTTGTGTACCGGGACTTTGACACTGGACCACGTGCACCTTACACAAGTCTAGATCCTGATAATGTAAAGACACTCTTTTTAGAAGCAACGGTAGAACATGAAGTTCGTGCAGTTTTCCTGGGCCTTAAAAACAGTCGCAGTTGTGATGCGGATGGCCTGCAAGTAAGACCTGTCAAATACGTAATAGATAAAATTGCTTCAGTGCTGACATTTATATTTAACTTATGTATTTCAACGGGCGTTTTCCCATCCAAAATGCAAGTTGCTCGTGTAGTGGCGTTATATAAGAAAGGAGATAAAACAGACGTTTCTAATTATAGGCCAGTATCAATATTGCCGATATTTTCTAAAGGTCTCGAGAAAATAATTTATAATCGACTATATCCCTTTTGTAACAAGTACGTCATAACGAAATGTCAGTATGGATTTTTAAAACACCGCTCAACAGAACTTGCTCTTCTCGACCAGAAGGAGTACATACTAGAGAAATTTGACGAAAAACAATTTGTCCTCGGTATTTTCGTCGATTTTACGCAAGCCTTTGACTACATAAATCATGAAATTTTGTTTAATAAACTCGATCACTATGGCATTCGTGGGCTTCCCCTAACGCTATTAAAAAGCTACCTTTCAGAAAGACGTCAGTTTGTCTCCATGAATGAAACGGTATCAGAGAGAAAGAAAATAATCTCAGGAGTACCGCAGGGCAGCATTCTCGGACCTTTGATTTTTAATTTGTACATAAATGATATAGTCTACATTTCTTCGGATGTCAAATTTGTAATTTACGCTGACGACACCAGCATATTTATTTCGTCTCCATCAGATGACTATCTTTTTCACAAAGCTAACCTCGTGTTAGAAGAATTAAGCACATGGGCAGCCAATAACCAGTTAAAAATAAATACAAAAAAGACGAAGGCCGTGGTTTTTCGTTCCATTGGCAGACAGGTTTCTGCAAAAGACAACCTTGTTTATCGCGGCTCAGAGATAGAGTTGGTTGAATCTATTAAGGTACTTGGCGTGCATTTCTCAAAATCACTGCAGTGGGATGAGCACGTAAATGCAGTATTACAAAAGTTAGGTGCGATAACTGGTATTGTGAGTCGAAACTGCTATCTAATCCCTAAACCAGTGAAATTGTTGATTTATAATGCCCTTTTCGCGTCGTATTTAAACTACTGCCATTTAGTTTGGGGGACTACTACTGAATCGAACCTCTTGCGGCTACTACTTATGCAAAAAAGATTTTTGAGAATAATTGCAAATGTACCAACTGTGCATCCTTCTGAAGAGCTATTTAGAAGATTCAAAATATTAAAAACACAAGACATATACGTGTACAGATTGCTCCGTGAATATCGAATACATTGCGAGCACCAGGATTCTCTTTTCATGGGATTAGTAAAGTTGCGTCCGAAAGAACCATCATATAATATACGAACAACCGGGACATGGGATGTTCGGTCGGCAAATGGCTCGTATAAGCTTCCGCGTTTATTAAATGATTACAACAATAAACAAATTGATATTCGCGATGTAAAATTGTCTGAATTGTATGATTTTTTCTTAACTTAAGCCCTTCGTCTAAAATTGTTTGACTTTATGTAAACAAACACTTAAGCTGTCACTAATGCAATACTATAGTAGTGATGAAGTGTTGTGTTGGTCCATCACGCAGATCTAAACAGGATGTATGAAAATGCAGGACGTTCTGTAAAGGGTAACTAACAATCGATGTACATTTTGGTGGTTCATTTCCATTCATATTTTGCTGAACATGACTCATTACAAATCTTTGTGTTAACAGTGTCAAGAACATGCTTGTAACTGAGCTGCTGTCTTTGTACGGGGGCGAAGGACTCCCTCAAGCCATTCAAATGGCTTTTCCCTTCGCCTCCGATCACATGTATTGTGATGAATCAATAAAATCAATCAATCAATCAATATGTCATGAAACCCTTTCTCTCAGTCACGTGTGGCACATACCCGTAAACCAGAGTTAATGTTATGCGGGTATGTGCCACAGGTGATACAGAGTCTCAACCAACACAGTAACCGCGAACACACACATTGACACGCAAGGAAAGTGATAATAATAATAATTGTTGGGGTTTTATGTCCGAAAACCATGATATGATATGACAGACGCCGTAGCGAATGGCTCCGCAAATTTTCACCATTGGGTATTCTTTAACGTATACCGAGATCGCACAGAACACGGGAATCTAGCATTTTGCCTCTATCCAAATGCGACCGCCGCGGGCGGGGTTGAACCCACGACCTTCGGGTCAGCAGCCCAGCACCTTAACCGCTACACCACCGCGGCGAACACAAGGAAAGTGAGGAAACTGAAGACAGATCACTCCTGGAAGACGCTCAAGTACCATCCATTCGTCCACATGGTCCGCAACGTGGACCACGGGAATTACGCAAAAACCGGCGTCAATGCTTCCTACAATAAATCTGCTGAGAGAACCAGGCCTCTCATCATTACCGGTGTCTTGAACATTGATTTATCAAGACCCAGAAATGCTTGGTCCTTATACTGCGTGAAAGATGGATTGGATGTGGAGAGGGAATCAAAAGACCTCGCTGCCACGTCCACGACAGGAGGCATCATAGACCATTTCATCGTAAGAGGCATCCAGAATTTCCACTAGCTGTACTATACCTCACACTTAATTACACTTAGACCCCTCGTAACCGCGATAACGAACGGATCCGATTAACAAGTCCGGTCCAGCTGCTGGTGCTCATTGATCACGGTGATGATGACCTTGTTCGAGAACTGTCAAGAACCCCTTCTACACATACACACGGGTTCGTGAAACGTGCGTGTGTTTTCCGTCATAACGGACAAGTATAAGCATTACAACTGTAACTGTGGCTGTAATGTACGTGCAGTGCGCCTGTGTGTGCCATTCGGCTGCGTATATATCTAGGGAACCTTTCCCGAATGAAGCTTAGTTGCGAGTAACGCCTGTCCTGTGCGTCTGTGTTCCTTCTTTGTCCTGTATGGACTCGCGCTATCCAGTATTGATGAATATGAGCACTACATATCAACTTACCGTGTCTAGTGTTGGTAACACCCATGTGTCTGTTGCCATCGCTACGCAATTGTAAACAACTGGTTATATAATAGATATGCGACTCTTAAACGTATGAGTGTGCGTATACCACTTCCATATTTCTCTAGCGTCATTCCGTAACGTTTCGCTCAATGTGAAAAATTATGCCACAGTCACCATCCCGCGCATGCTTCGCATAACATCAATTCCCACGGTACGTGGGATCTGCCAAATTTTTTTCCGAAACAGTTTCAAGCAATAGCGATGCTCTATGGTAGGACACCTGCTTGCCACGTAGACAGCCTGGGTTTGATTCTCACTCGAACCGAAGTTTTTTATTATTTATTTTATTTGCATCTTTCTAGATTTTTCGGTCACGGACAAGATGATGATTTTTCGCTCACAACCAGTGACACCGACACTGGAATTTCTGCGAAACGAGCTCTTTAATGCTTACGCGTTAAAATTGCTTCGGTAGTTCACGGTATTTCTGGCTCTCAGCCGTTTTCCGTGCTGCTGCTTTCTAGCCACCTGTCAACCACGATTAGCTCGGAGCCACGGACGAAGGAGACTATAAACTAGGCGTCCTAATGCTCCACCGGCATGCCAAGAACACAGCTGGAAGCTCAAGTGACAAAAATGATATATATGCCAGGGAAAAAAGAAAGATGGACGTGAACTTAGCAAGCTCTTTCAGCAAACGTGAACTTAGCAACATCCATCTTTGCGCAGCGCACGAAATTGACAAGGACACAAGAGAAGAGGACGGGACAGCCTGTGTGGCAAGATTGAAAGACGCGCAAATGGGGTTGCAAGGGCAGGTGATAATGCCTGCTCAATCAGACATGTTAAGAAGTACACCGCGTGTTCAGAAGGGGTGGTATATAAGATTCCTTGTACCTGCGGGTCTGTCTACATCGGACAGACTGCCAGATGTATAAATGTTCGGCTGCGCGAGCATGCGAATTCTTTGAAGGGGGGTGTTTCGTCTCACCTCGCCAGCCACTGCCGGGATTGCGGGTGCATGCCTTCCTTTGAGCAAACGTCCATCATCACTCGCCATCATAATCAACGCACACGTGAGATTTCAGAGGCGTACCACATGGCTAAGTGCGATAGTGTTTGTATAAGTCAGCCTTCAGTCTCATTATCGGAGCAAGAAATCCGTTTCATTGATCGAGTGTAATCTTGCGTGGCACGTGTGTTTCTGTATATATATATTTGTCTTTTCAAATAAAATCTTTCAGTTGAAGATCAGCGCTTGTCCCGTCCTCTTCTCTTGTGTCCTTGTCAATTTCGTGCGCTGCGCAAAGATGGATAAGTTCCAACTCGCCCGCCTATCAATCCTACTTAGCAACATGACTGATTTACAATGTGTATTTTACAAGTAAACTTGAAGTTGCGTGAAAGGAGTGGTGACAGAAAATTTGTGAACCTCTGTTTTTTGCTCTTAATCAATGGCTACTGACTCGATAATAGCGGCAACGAAACTCATTTGCCCCAGCGCGAGACGAATGTTTAATTATATGCTCGTATGTTACGACCGGAGGCAGTTTCGATTTCGAAGAGCACTCGGTAGCCCCGTGACGTAGATGGTCTACTTGGTAAACAAGACCGCAAGAACCAGTGACGTCACTGGCCAGCTTCTGCTATGTTGTCAGTGCTGCTGTTTCGTTTGCTGTGTTGAGCAAGTGTTGAGCGTTGCGAATGCTTGTTTCCTCGATTGTCAAACTACGTTGCTTATCTAGTGCGGCGATGGACGAAAGAGCCGGCAGGAGTGTAAAAATCAGTAAGAAAAGCTCGATTCACTTTGCGAATCTCGCCGGTAGCTGCGATTTTGTTCTTGTAGTCGTTGTCCAACTGAGGCGACGTTTTCCGCCAGGCTTGGAGTAGCCGCAGCATTAGACGTGCTGAAACATTTTCGCTCCGATCATTCGTAAAGTAGCAGGATGAGAAGTGACGAAGGAAGCATTGAAATCACAACATTGTCACTCTGTAACAGTGTTTATGCGTAACATGCAAATGACGTGATGTACGCTTTACTGACTCGCATTTATATCAGGCAACGCCGCGTTCTCAAGGCATACCAATCCCACGTACGCACGTCGGAGGGTCGAAGCAGTTATCTGTCCACTACGCAATATGATCCCGGCAGCAGAGAGCTTTAGTTCGTCTGTAGACTTCCTATCGTTTGCGGGTACCTGGTTACCGGAGCTGTTGACGGCTGCAGCAGCAGCAGCAACTGCGTACAACTGCGTAAAGTCCCTCTATTTTTCAAAAGTAGCGAAAGGTCTTGATCCAGCCGCCGCGCCCTGCGATAGGTCGGTTGGCGACACGTGACCTTTTCGCCTTCGCGCCCCGCCCAAAGGGTCCAGCAGCGGCAGCGCTGTGCCGGCGATAGGTACGGATCTCTGTGTTTTCAAGCGTGGAGTGGCTCGATTTTAGCAAGTAGAGAGTACTTCACGCGCCTCTGTCGCATTGTTGTTGCAACCTAGAAGCGTTTATGTACCTATAGTTGAGTGGACGCAGGAATTCCGCGTTTGAATTTAATGTTTGAAGCGTGACGTGCTAGTATGTCGGGATGCCTTCGGTTGCCTCCCCGCACGGAGGACAGTAAAAGCTTTTCTTTTTTTTCGTTCCTCGCGGTGACGAGAATATATGCTGAAGTAAGGCCCAAGAAAATCAGTCGTAAGAAATTTGTGCCCACAGAAAACACCCGGATATGCAAAGTAAGTGATTTTGTAATGGTTATAACTTCAAGCAGCCTTTCGCCTGGCCGGCGTGCTTTTGTTTGTGCATATGCATGAGCATTATCTCAGCAACGCTATTATTGCTTCGGCATTCTTTATGCCGTAGATTTTTGCGCAGTAGTCAATGGAGAGTCACGCCCCGTATCTCTAACATTAAATTGCTCGGAATCCAATAAAGCTGCCTTTGTTTTTCTCACCGAGGTGGCTTCAACACTACAAGCTCACAGGGAAATCTTGAAAGGTACTCAAGTTGCTGATATTCCTCAAATGCAGTGCCAGTGAATTTGAGGAATATCAGCCCTTCTCCTAAGAGAGGAATGCATGAGGAATATCCCCTCTTCTCCTAAGTAAACCTCTTAGAGTATAAACAAAATAAGCTTAGTTAAAAATACCGTGTAACCGCGGGAAGACTTCCGAACACTGACAAACACAGTCAAACCAATAATAGCGCGTATTTTGCGCTGAGCAATACAAGAGCGCTAGGGGCCCGATGAAGTTTCCGAAAGTAGCAGTACGCTGACTACCTGCCTATTTTATTCGAGCTAGAAAACAAGCACTTTTAACTCACCCAAACACCACCTGTTCTTCAAGTTGCGCTGAATGTCAAAATATGCAAAGAAAAAAAATAAATGCCCTGCATTACTGCTGCTGTGGGGAACCCGCTCGGAATCTGCTTCGGAAACGCACGCGTTTTATTTCAATATTCAACGTGCTCCGGTGCTCGTTAATGTTATTGTCCCTGTAGTTTGATAACTGATGAGCAACTTAAGCCACAAATATTAATAATTTAGCGGTTCAAGCGAGCACCGAGTTCGGTTTCAGGTGCCCGCAATATGCACGGGAGCGAGCGGCGCGTCGTCTGCTATCGCTGCTCCTTGGACCCCTCGAGAGGGCGCGCGTGTAGTTGTCGCTACCTTTATAAATATAGGGACCTTACAACTGCGGAGCCCGTAGTGACATCTTGTGGCGTTTTGTCCAACTACAATAATTTTTTTTTTTCGATTTTTTCCGTCGCGTTGTAGTTCTTGTCGGGAAAAAAAGCAATGAGAATACTGTGAGTTGCTAATTATCTCACTGCAAATGCTTTCCATAGAATCAGTAAGCGGGTAAGTCGCTGCGATGTTATATTGTAGGTCTCTGGTTAGGCTACGCATCATCAGGTGTCGCTACCAGCTTTGTCGGTCTCGTACACGCCTCCGGTAACCCGGCCAGAACTCGTGACGTACGTGGTATCCACTCGGTGACCTCATCGTCTTTTGCTTCTATTTCCGATCCGGCACTTTCACGAACTTCAAAACTCAATTAAAATACCTTTTAGGCTGTATTTGTGGCTGATATTGTACAGATGGCACCTATATGCACCCATTAGTGTGATTCAACAGTCAAATTGTGTCCGAATTTTTGTGTCACCACTCCTTTAAAGACCAACCTCCGATCTCGGTCTTCTGCAGAGCAGATAGTTCTCTTAATGACCTCCTCTACCAAACTGTGAGGGGAGCCCTATTGTGGAAAGTTGAATGGTGGAGAGGATATGGTAAAGAAGGAAGTTCGAAAAAGTGGAAAGCGTTAATCGTTGGCCTTTAACAAGTGCTGCTGTAGGATAATTTTTTATAAAAACAGTAGGGGTGTGCGAATAGTGAATTTTAGGACCGAATCGAATATGAATTGAATGCGAATGCGAATCTAATACCATTAGAATAGTTTTCGAATAGTAAGCCAACCATTTTCAAAGCAGCTTTAGAATGGTAATGTAACCATTTTCAAAACAGCTCAAGAACTCCACAACATTTTATATGAAACAAATATTCACAAGCTTGAACAAAGGAACATTACGATTACTTTAACTTCCAAAAAGTGATACCACAATTATGTAAACTGACGTAAGCTTTACACATCGGCAACTAGAGCCACAGCAATATTTTTTTTTAACTCAGGTAGAAATATAACAGTGAACAGAATATTCAAAGGGGGCACTTCGTCAATAGCTTTTAAACAACACTGGTATATAGATACATTAAACAATATTCAACATCATCATGAATGTCATGATGACATGATGAAAATAGTAGGTTGATGACTCTGTCGCTTCGGCGACACTGGAGTTTTAAGCAAAAACGCCTTCATCCTGTGATCAATATAGCATCGATAGTCCTGTAAAACCTTGGGCTGCATGCATCTTGGTAATTCGCTGATTAAAACAAGACACGTAGCCCCCCTTTGTTCGCTATTCGATTCGTTATTCTAAATTTTTCAAATATTCAGACACCACTAAAAAACAGAAGTAACTGTAACGGTATTTCCCGTTACAATTACAATTACAAGTTCCTCTAACTTAAAAGTAACTAGTTACAGTTCCAAGTTACTGAAAAAAGTAACAGGTTACCGGTAACACGTTACTGTCCAAGACTGGTCTTGCATTTGGGTGCTGCACCCCTTTACATCATTCTCGGTACATAAACAAAACTCGTGTTGAATGGAACGCATTTTCCCGGTCTTATAAAGTTTTGTTCATAGATTATGCTGTAGTGAACTGATGTAAAAGATATAACATGTGATGATGGGCACCAGTGGCATTTAGATACCTCTGATGTTTTCTGCAAAAATAAATAGCTCTTTCGGCATGATAATGGGGTGGTCATAGAAACTTCGAAGACTGGCTTTATCTGCCACACGCTTTAATGCGACCATTTTGCACAAATACACTCACACTGTGCAAAGGCAGTGAGGTCTGTTAATGTAAAAAACGAATGCATATGTTGCTTTTTGAGCTTTGGATGCATGTAACCACAGTCTCATTACCTATGGTTTTGAGACTTTGTGATATAACGTGGTGGGCAGTAGAAGGCGCCAGTCATCATAGTGAGACAAATATTAGAATTGAAAAGTGCGGTGTACCCTACCTTAAAGGGGCCCTGCAACGCTTTTTGAACTTATTCAGAAAATGTTGCCGATCAGAGTGAGGGCTCCTATGAACATGTGAACCAATTATTGCATTGCATGCAGCAGGGAATTTACAATTTCATGTCGAACACAGCCAAAAATCACTTGCTCTCTTCTTGGCAAACGAAGCAGCAGGCAGGAGCAAATGGGCATGACAGCAATTGGCTAATTTCATGAACGGCGGGCCAGCATACGATATTGAAGGCGATGCCTTGCGTCACGGTGCCGCCACTGCATGCGTATGAAACAGAAGCAGCAGCCAACACAGTCAAAGAAAAACGAGGAAAATGCCCAAGGCTGTGATGTCTGGCAACGTAACTTATGAGCCATGCATCCCCACCCCACCATCCCCCCTGTAAAGTTTCCTGCTCATGTTGACAAAAGAAGAAAGTGTACATGTTGTGCAATAACTCTGCGTATACTTGACAGATTTGAAAAGTTTTTGCGGCAAGTCATTTTTGAGGTGACAGAGTTTGATAGTAAGGCCATTAAAAAAGGAAAATGGTGTTGCAGGGTCCATTTAAGTGTGTGTATTACAGTGCTCTAAATTGTGTGAAATGGCACATGAGCTTGCCATTGCTGCATGCACTAATGTTGGGATGTGAAAAAATCGAATTTTGAGAGCTCTATTCGGGCTTCACAACTTTCTTCACTTTCCATGATACTAGTAAGCAGCGCGAAAAACAAGACAACGCACACAGGAAGGAATGAGAACAGACGCTGCTTACCAACACGGACAGCACTTGTTCTTGTCATTCCTTCCTGTGTGCATCGTCTTGTTTTTCATGCTGCTTACTACTAACATGGATCAATACCAACTGACCCAGCTAACTACGCTTTTGCAATTTCTTCACTGGCTTGGCCGAATGTGACAGTGGAATGAGGGATACATTCTTTTTTTGTTTAAATAACTATATTGGCTGGAAGACATAAATGAGTCATCATGACATGAGATGACCCCGTCACAGTCCAGTGTTGTGCACATTGACTGCAAGAGCAGAACAACTAAGCAAGTGCAAACAAGGACAGAGGGAGGTGATGATAACACAAGCGCTTACTTGCAGGGTCCCTGTGTTGTCATCACCTCCCTCTGTCCTTGTTTGCACGCGCCTAGGTGTTCTGTTATGCAAAACCAACTCACCCAAAAATCGGGGCTCTTGTGACTGCAAGAGAGCTAATCCATTGTCTGGCAAAACAGCTGTGTGGAGTGGTGCCACACATGGAGCAAAGATCAATTTAAAAAATAGATATCATGCCCAGATTAGTAACTAAATCGAGGTAACATCAATATTAAAATACCATCAAACAGACCTATTTGTTTCCTGCCCTTACTTGAGCCACCCCTGTGCTTTAAGACAGAGTTTGTAGAAAGATGAACATTTTGACACAATATTCACTTTCTTTTTCGGTATTACCTTACATGTATTTTTGTGTATGAACAATTATGAATGCAGCATATCTTTGCAAACATTACAGACTATTAAATAACCTTTAAATGCCAAAGTAATGAATAAACATTATAACACTTTGAAGAGGGTAACTTTTACTTTCACTCAAAAAAAACTGTGAAGCAACAAACATGAAATTATTGTTTCGATAAGTTTTCTTGTGACGTTACAGTTTACGTACCTGAGGAAATTTTGGAAATGTCTCACAAAATGAGAAGATGAGAATTTTTTTTTTCCTCACCATACCACTTTAGCAGACCCTGTGCACAGAACCAAAGAACCATAACGTTTTAGAAAGAATGACTGTCGTGGTTGAGTGACATGGAAGGTACAGTTGCTAAAAGAGCAGATGAAATAAAATTTGAAAGATACAGCAATTGGTGTCCTATATCTCAGTTACATTTGGTGAAAATACAAATATTGCTACTGAAGCTTTATTTCTTTGGTTCATTCTATTTTTATAGTGTGTTCCATAAGTATATGAAAAGTGCTACAAATTTACAGGTGCGACCATGATTACTGGTCCAGTGGTGGTGTTCTGTTGGTGGTTGCCAATACTCTTGCGTCTCATGTCATTCCAGTCCTATTTTCACTTGAGCCTGTGTGTGTATGCGTGCTCACTGATTCTCGCGAAATAATTTTCTGTATCTGCTATTGCTCACAAGCTGCAGCATTGTCCTTCTGTGATGATCTGCGCAATGTTGTTACCCGGCTGTTCATCAGATACCCAAAATCGCCCCTTTTCATCCTTGGCGTCTTCAACTTTCCAGACATAATGTGGGAAAGAGACGTGATTTCTTTTGCTCATGACTTCAACTCGACTCCAATCATTCACTTTTCCACTTGCATAACTCCCACTTCCACTAACATTTTACACTTGATTATCACTTTTACACATTTTACACTTAACACTACACCAGGCCAAGCTTCTTCCCTTACTCATTTACCAGGAATCAGCGACCATTCTTTAATTCGCATAACTTTACAGGCACGGGTTTCCATCAAGAAAAAAACTAGGGCTATCCAAGACTACAGCAAAGCAGACATTGCTGGAATAGATAGAGAATTTCAGGCCTATATTGTTTGTTTGTTTTTTTACTGGCTTTGAGCAGCAATTGGTCGAGGACAACTAGTTGCAACATAAAAACAAACTGTTGCCACTAACTGACTGTTTTATATCAAAAAGTTTCACGGAGTCCTCGTTCTCCATGGTTTAATAGCATGTTAAAGCGTATGTGCAACAAAAACAAATGGGAATTTTGACGCATAAAATTAACAGCCAGAGCTGATCAATGGTCTTCCTATAAAAAATTTAACTGACAATTCTGTGTTGTGCTTTCAAAAGCTAAGAAGGAATTCTTTGGTAACAGTCTTTTTTTGCTGCTGTATTCTGACCCCATAAAATTTGGAGCATTATTAACAGTACTAAGATGCCATATATTCAATTAATCCAATCTAATGTTCCACTAGGCCTTTGCGATTGTTGCAGTATTCTGAACAATGTGTTTGCTACGTATTTTCATAAGAGCACCCCTACATTATTTCAGCATTTACCAAAAACCTCCTCTTACCAATGGGCCCAGTCATTATTAATGAAGTTGGTGCTCAAGACTGGTTGTCAATTTGAAAGTGTCTTCATCGGCCAGTCCAGATTGCATCTCACCAAAAATCCTGTATGTGTACAAAGCAGTATTCTTCATTGATATTGTCAAAAGTTTTAACACGGTAACGTTAAAGAGCTCATGTCGCAGAAATTCTGGTGTCGGCACTGGTGGCGTTGGTTGTGACCGAAAAATCACAATTGATGCAAATAATAAAAATCAGGGGTTCGAGCAGGCATTGAACCCAGGCCTTCTGCACGGCAGTAAGATGTTCTACACACAGCCACGCCAGTGCTTGAAACTGCTTAGGAAAAGAACCCTATACAGGAGTCACGTTAAAGGCCAACTCCGACGATTTTTCGAGGTCAATGAATTTCAATAAAGTTAACTGGGTACGTTCTTTTTCACGTTCCTGTTATTATGCCAAATTACAGGCTGGAGAGATACGCAGATTCATTACAAATGAATTTTATTGATTGCCCCGACTCTCTCCAGCTTGCTTCCCAGAATTATTGGCAACATTGTGAGCGTGACGTCATTTTTGGCAAACCAGAAGAGACGAAATCGAAGTGCCACTACAGCGTCTGCTATCCACAAGGCAAAAATTTGTGCATTTGGCCAGCGCTTCGTTGACTGGGCGTGCAAATTTCAGTTTCTGTGGGCGTGCGTGCGATGTGTGGCAAGTGGTGCTGCGTTGTGGGCTGCACACAATTCCCCGTATAGTTACCTTGACAGTCACGAAACACTCGCACTTAACGATTACCCCGCGTCTTTCTATCAGTGTTTTAGCTAGCAGGGCCGGTTTACCACACGGAAAGTGCAGTAATACGGTACCGCCTGGAGTGCACATGCGTGAACATTACCGTATGGAAACACTTTCCGTATCGTATACAGGGTGCACTGTCACCGGGCCTACCTATACAGAATGCACATTGACCAGGTCCATCAGTACGTGGTGAGCTGCGTGTCGTGCGAAAGGTGGCTCGTAGTACTTGGCTTATATTAAATTCCTTCAGCCCTACTAACGCGATGTTGAACGCCACTATTGCCAAACTTATGCACTCTTCCCATGGCAATATTAAGCAGCTTTAGTTAGTCCACAAACTTCTCAGCGATAGCATTTTACCCGATCGCGGCCCCACAAACTCGAGCCGCCTGGACATGCGGCCTACATCATCAGGCCACCGCCGTCTGCCGTCCTCGCTGCGTCAACTGCAGAGGGAGACACGCAGCTGACAACCCCACCTGCCCTCGCTGGCACGAGGAGAGGAGAGTGACTACGCTGATGGCCGTCGCTCCTATGCCGCTCTCGAGACGGGCGGTCAAAGCCGCAGTACGCGAGGAGTCCCGTGAGGTGCGCTCCTATGCTGCGGTGAAAACCAACCTTCCCGAGAGCAACACCACGGATCCCGGCATGCAGCGCCCTTCTCCTGCGCCGCTCCGATCCCTCCTGCTACCGGCGAGCTCCCCGATGCCGAGCCCGCCTGCCGCACCACCCGCTGTGCCAACCAAGGACCCCCGGGATGCCCTCATCACTAGCCTTCTTGCCGCACTTCGGGAGGTGGGAAACTACCTCCCCGAAGGCCACCCCATGCGAGCTGTCTGCATCCAAGCAGTCGGCGTGCAGCCCGGTGCCCTCAAGAAGGATTAAGTGACTTGCAGCAGGGGCAGACTTGGCCCCCTACTTCGAGACGCCCGCCTGTAACTCTCGTAAACATTGACTGCAGCAACGGACTGCTGTGGCTTCACTGCATCGCTTGCGTGTCGTGCGGGTGTGTGCTACACCTAACTCTATCCCTTCTTATTTTCTCTTTTCTTTTTCTGCTCCCCCCCCCCCTACAGGCACTGCGCCGTGCTCCCTATTGGGCTGCAGAAATTAGGTGCCTTTTTTCTTTCCACTGAACCACAAGAACCAGGCAAGCAAATAACTAAACAGGTGTGTTCTACTTCATTGAAGAGAAATGGCGATTTTAGTTGGCCTGCAAATGCGTCCGGATCGCAGCTGTCATTTTCCGACAGCTTCGAGGAGCTTGTGTACGTAGCACGGTCAGTCACAGACATGGTACGGCTGTTGCGATGGGGTCACCGTTCCCCTGAGCGTCTGCTCTTCACCGCTTTTGCAGCTTTCATACTATGCACTGACGGGACCAGCATGCCTCGCATGACTTCCAGTTTTTGCCGTCACGCAAAGACAGTACTGATCGGTTGAGTTTCGGTTTTGGTGTTGTGCTTTTTTGCTTATTTAAAATTACTGTCCAATTTGCCGAGTATTTCTGCTATCGGACTCGTGACAGGAGCATCTCAGGAACATAAAAGCACCATTACTTTGACATGGTCAAGAAATCGCCGGAGTTGACCTTTAACACACCTAATATTGCATGGCAGAAGTGTAAAATCACACCAGGTGTCACGCCATGTGAAGTGTGCAACGAGTGGGTGGTTTAAAGGCCAACAAAGCACTCAGGCATTATTGACCATCATCATCAGCTCCTGCATTAACAAAGCGTGCAGCTGCATAGGTGCGCATATTGCCTTGCAGATGTGTAGTACTTCAATTATTCATAAAATATTGAAATATTGTGTAGTGGACACTTCGCAACTGTACTTGCAGTAGGCATTCTAGGATAGTTTAAAACGGCCAATGTTACGCGTACAGACGTTCCTTTCCTCACAGCACGGTTGAGGTGCCCGCTGAGAAGCGAAGCCTGTCTAGCTAGTGAGAAGGGGATGTGAATGGGACCCGCCTACGCTATCACATTCCACTCTTAAAGGCAAAGCTCAAGCATCTTCTATGTTTTTTGAACAGTCATTACAGACGTCTACACTGCCCTTTGACTGGAAGGTTGGGAAGGAGGCCTCTGTGCATAAATTTTATTGACGTTACCCTAATAACTACTGTCCAATATCACTAACATACATTCCAGTAAAAATCTTAAAACATATAATACACTGACACCTCACTGAATTCCTTGAGTCCAATTCCTTAAGTATTTATCACCATGGATGCCATAAAGCAATTTCGTGCGAAACGCAATCGCTATGTTTTACTAACGACTTACTCAATAATGCCAATCTTGATTTTCACACTGACTGCATATATTTGGATTTTGCAAAAGCATTTGACTCTGTCTCACACAAGCTACTTATCTTCAAACTTAATCAACTCAACATAAACACCAGTGTACTTGCATGGATTAAGGAATTTATCTCTAACAGCAGCCAGTAGGTGACAGCAGCTAACAATTTTTGTTCACCTAATTCTGCTGTAACATCTGGTGTCCCGCAAGGGTCCATTTTGGGTCCCCTTCTTTTCTTAATAATCCTACACTTTGCCTTTAAATTGTCTTTCTCTGTCTGGCAATTTTCAGATGACTGCGTCATCATCATCAGCCTGTCTACGCCCACTGCAGGGCAAAAGCCTCTCCCATGTTCCGCCAATCAACCTGGTCCTGTGCTTTCTGCTGCCACGTTATACCTACAAACTTCTTAATCTCATCTACCTACCTAATTTTCTGTCTCCCCCTCACGCGTTTGCCATCTCTTGGAATCCAGTCAGTTACCCTTAATGACCACCGGTTATCCTGCCGACGTGCTACTGCCTGGCCCATATCCATTTCTTCTTCTTGATTTCAGCTATGATATCCTTAACCCCCGTTTGTTCCCTGACCCACTCTGCTCTCTTCCTGTCTCTTAAAGGGACACTAAAGAGAAACAATGAATTGGTTTAGATTGATAAGTCTGCTCGGAGAACTCTTGTGTAGTTTATTTCACCACCATAGGTTTATTATTAGAGGAGAAAACCAAGTTCAAAGTTTCATTTTTAAATTTTGCGCCGAACTTTGTAATTCGTGACGTAAAAGATTTCAGAGCATTTAACGTACTTTGGCGCCACTGGCTCGACGAAATTTCCACAAACTCGTTATATCAAGTCTCTGGCCCCCTCAGAGGACAATGTACTTCGATTTAACCGATTAGGAACTACGTAGGCCCAAGCAGGCGCCGTCAAAAATATGTGATGTCACGGCAAATGGTGCGGGAATTCCAAGGTGGTGTCGCCACCTGTATTTTCTTTTTGAATGTTTTCTCGCTTATTAAGCGTCTTCTCGCAGCAAGCGTGGTGTTTTTGGTATCGTGGAAGAGTACTTTACTAATGCGAGAAAAATTGTTTTGCTGTTTAGTGTCCCTTTAAGGTTACACCTACCATTTTCCTTTCCATCGCTCGCTGCGTCGTCCTCAATTGGCAAGATGGTGGGTCCACCTTATAGCTATGATCTGTCCTTAGCAATGTGTAACAACAATGATAAATCAAAGCGTTATTTAAAGCGTTGCGATTACAAATTTTGTGACCTGAATGACATGAATAACTCAATCAAATGAAACATGCTGCGCTATTCTGAATAGCTATGAGAGTTAGAATGAGAGTCGTATTATTAGTAGGATCCCATAAGGTGCATGCATACTCGAACTTAGAATATACCGAGGTTTTATAGAGTGTTAACTTCAGGGACGGTGGAGCAGTTGAAGAATTTTGACGCATATAACTGAGCATGCAATTCACATTTTTAGTTGCATATTCAACATGCGAATTCCACAATAGTTTCGAAGAGATGTGAGTGCCAAGGTATTTATAATTGTCAACTCATGGTAATGGATGTTATTGGGGGAGTTAGTATGCGTACAATGGGTAGTAGTGTGGCAAAAAACTCGCATGCTTTTACATTTAGTTGTATGAAGTGTCATGAGCCATTTATTGCACCATTCCAATACTCAATCTAGATCGCTTTGCAGGTTAAAATAATTGGTATAATAAGTAATATTCCGTTCAAGTACACAGTAATCAATTTAAGTTGAACCCCCTTTGTAAGTCTCCAGGTTTCTGCTCCGTAGGTAAGTACCGGTAAGATGCAGCTGTTACATACCTTCCTCTTGAGGGATAGCGGTAGACTACCATCAAGAGAAAGGTATATAGGGTGATTCCACGTAAGATCGAACAATCGATGGCTGGTCGACCTCTCAAATTTATTTCAAATTTTTATATATTATTGCTTGATGAGTGGACAGAAGGGATCCGCAAATTTGTTTTGCCGCCAAAAATTTTTTCGAAGCACAGGAAATCAATAATGACGAAGAGGTGGAGTAGAGCGCTCATCCGCTCTGCTGTTTTGGCCAACTTTCGTTATGAATTGCACAAAATATATTAAAGTTAGGTAGCTGAAATTTCTTTAACTAAATATATGCATGTTTTTGTTTCTGCTCAGGTATTTTTAGTTTTGATGTGTAGTGTAGATATTTTTATAAAAAACCTCAAAATTGGCCCAGCAGACGTTATTTTCTTTACTTTGAAGGTCTTTATCTCAAAAAATCCTTGTAGCAGAGCGACGAAAATTGCGCATTACCTTCTTCACATGCTTATCTACCACACTGCCGAATCTTATGGTTATATAACTTTTCAGTAAAGAGATATGGTCGGGCTAAGTTAAAGAAAACACCGGACAATGAAAACGACAATTAAAAAAAAACCCCATTTTTCATATTTCTTAAACGTTGTCCACTTATTGTCCTCCACATCAGCTTTCATAATCATTGAAAACATGTTGCATAATGTCGTTGCACTAATAGTTGCGACCCCCTCCAATGAGACCCTTGGGCAAGGATTGGCAATTCCGACTTCTTGCCCAGCAAGTGTATAAAATGCAGGCAGGATTGAATTGCTTTTTTATTAAAAGGCCTGCAGCTACCGAAAAAGGTAGGGATTTTTTCAGATAAAGGATTTGAGACAAGGATTTTTTGAGATAAAGACCTTCAAAGTAAAGAAAATAACGTCTGCTGGGCCAATTTTGAGGTTTTTTATAAAAATATCTACACTACACATCAAAACTAAAAATACCTGAGCAGAAGCAAAAACATGCATATATTTAGTTAAAAAAATTTCAGCTACCTAACTTTAATATATTTTGTGCAATTCATAACGAAAGTTGGCCAAAACAGCAGAGCGGATGAGCGCTCTACTCCACCTCTTCGTCATTATTGATTTCCTGTGCTTCGAAAAAATTTTTGGCGGCAAAACAAAATTGCGGATCCCTTCTGTCCACTCATCAAGCAATAATATATAAAAATTTGAAATAAATTTGAGAGGTCAACCAGCCATCGATTGTTCGATCTTACGTGGAATCACCCTATAACAGCTGAATCTTACCGGTACTTACCTACGGAGCAGAAACCTGGAGACTTACAAAGAGGGTTCAACTTAAATTGATGACTGTGTACTTGAGCAGAAAATTACTGATCATACCAATTATTTTAACCTGCAAAGCGATCTAGATAGAGTATTGGAATGGTGCAATAAATGGCTCATGACACTTCATACAACTAAATGTAAAAGCATGCGAGTTTTTTGCCACACTACTACCCATTGTATGCATACTAACTCCCCCAATAACATTCCATTACCATGAGTTGACAATTATAAATACCTTGGCATTCACATCTCTTCGAAACTATTGTGGAATTCGCATGTCGAATATGCAACTAAAAATGTGAATTGCGTGCTCAGTTATATGCGTCAAAATTTTTCAACTGCTCCACCGTCCCTGAAGTTAACACTCTATAAAACCTCGGTATATTCTAAGTTCGAGTATGCATGCACCTTATGGGATCCTACTAATAATACGACTCTCATTCAAACTCTCATAGCTGTTCAGAATAGCGCAACATGTTTCATTTGATTGAGTTATTCATGTCATTCAGGTCACAAAATTTATAATCGCAACGCTTTAAATAACGCTTTGATTTATCCTTGTTGTTACACATTGCAAAGGACAGATCATAGCTATAAGGTGGACCTACCATCTTGTCGCACAAAATTGTATAAATGATCGTTTTGTTCCAAGAACAAGTGTCACCTGGAACCACCTTCCCACCACAATTGCTAGCATATCAGATGACCCAGAGGTTAAGGTCGCTTTACAAAATGCCTTGTAACATTTTTTTTGCACTAACAGTACGTCTTACGTTTTCTTCCCCCACTCTTTTCTGTAGTGCCTTAGAGCCCTGAAGCTATTTTTAATAAATAAGTAATAAACAAATAAATATGCCTTCTATGCTGTGAGTCGTCAACAAGTGTCAAGCATGGGTGTACTGATAAAAAATAAAGTGCCACCCCTTTTTTAAGTGATGACAATACAAAGTAGTACTTTATCATACACATATTTCTAATTGCACTGTATTCCTTGATGTCAAGGCATGAATTAGTTTTGGCAAGATTGAAATATGCCGCATTAATGTGCGGACACGCTTTTGTTTGTTTGCACAGTGAATATTGTATATCAAAAGAACTTACTGTTTTCATGAAGGATCTGTAGTATCTTGCAGAGAACACCCTCATGAGACTTGCCGTCAGGGTGTGTGATCAGGACATCAACATCACCACACATGGCTCGGCCTCTGCGATAGGAGCCACACGGTATCACCTCGAGTGCAGGCTGGATGGAGAGGGCTGCTTTCTTCACCTGCAGTCAGCACGCTGTTAAAACATCGAAGATTAAAAGATGCTCTAGACGTACTGTGTCTGCAATCAACCCTGCTTCTGCAGATGGCATCTTCTCAAGGAAGTCATGGAAGTGCTTGAGCCCAATTTTCTGCTGGCTGCTCAGATTTCCCTTGGCGGCAAGTTCTTCCAGTGAACGAAAACCCTTGCAACATAAAAAGAAAGAGGGAAGAAGAGTACAGCCACATTCTTGTTTGTCCCTATTCCAAGACAAAAATTTCTTCCTAGTAGTGGAGAATACACCTGTGTAGACAGTACAGCACTGTAGTGGACATTCAGTAAAACAAGCATTGCTTCTGACACTAAATGATAATGCACAAGGCATGCATTCCAAATTTAGGCATAAATTTATGTATTACATTGCTATTTAAAGACTCCGAACTCACCTGCTGGACCCACTTTTGTGCTGTTGATGGCCCAGCGCCCCAGATTTTTGTGAACAAGTTCTGTGCAACAAGATTCTCCTGGCTTTGGAATTCCTCCAGCTTTTGGAGCCTGCCCTGCTGAACAATCTCCCATATCTTGTCTGCCAGCCTTTTCCCTATGTTAGGCAGGGCCCTCGCTTCCTATAAATGGAAGGGAAAGTTCAGCAACGTGTACTTGCAACAGACTGCTTTAAATGGAGACATTTACAGGCACATGGCCAAGAAATAAATAATACCTTAGCAGATTCTAACATTGGTTCGTACATTAAAGGGACACTAGATAGAAAAACGATTTTTCTCGTATTAGTAAATTACCCTTTCACAATATCAAAAGCACCACTCTCGCCTTTAGAAGACTCCTGGTAAGCGAGAAAATGTGCAAAAAGGAACTGCAATTGGCAACACGATTTTGAAGTTTCCACAACAACTCGCCGTGTCATCACAGATTTTGGCAGCGTCTACTGGGGCCTACATAGTTCTTAATCGGTAAAAATGAAGTGCATTGTCCTTTGAGGGAGCCAGAGGCTTAACGTGCCAAGTTTCAGTAAAATTCGTTGGCCACAAACACACACACACACACAAAAAAACACTTTGAAATCTGTGATCCCACACTGATGTCCATGTGCAGAGATTTCGGCGTGAAATTTAAAAATGAAACTATGGCCTTCAGTTTCTCTTCTATTAATAAACCTATGATGGTGAAATTAACGAGAGTACAGTTTTGAATATTAATTTATCTATCGAAATTGATTGTAGTGTTTCCATTTGGTGTCTCTTTAATGAACCCGTAGTTGGTGACATCAGTGGTTTTAAATTGGCATTAACAGTACTAAATATTTTAGAGCACCTGTAGTAAAATTAATCTGATCTGAAAGCCTAACTGTGCACAAGTCCTCGACACACTGTTTAATGAAAATTACATATGAACATGAACATGAACGGAGACGAGTGGCTTTCAAAAACAAAAAATATGCATCTAACAGAGCATATTGAGCATAAAGCCACAGACATGAATGATAATATCCACTCGAGAGTAACACAAGGCTGCAAAGCAAACCCAAAGTGAACATCTCAAAGAAATCTTTACAGCTGATGAAAAAGATTAACGGAAAATTCCAAGACCAACTTTTTTTTGGGGATGCTTGTTCTACGACCTAAGCTAACCAAGAGACTAGCAGGTTGAGTGTGGTGAAATTAATAGACAACATGAAGCACAAGAACATAAAATATGGCAAATCAGATGTGCAAAAATTCACAAATTGGAGGAAGTTTCCCGAAAAGGGGAAATTGTCATTGTTCCTAGAGTAGCATGGATATCATTTCAATGACAGCACTCTTTTTAGAGATAGATGAACACAACATAACATCCAACCATAAACTGAACTACAACAAAAGATATATTGCTATGCGAGACTCATTTATAATCATGTTTAACATTTAATGTACACATGGATGAAAACACTAGGAGGAAAAGGAGCAAAGGGGCACTTCAAGGATAAAAGTTGTTAAGGGTGCTAACAACATCAGGCATATGAACCAACAACAGAACCAGTTGATATAATTCCACTCGATATTAGGCCTTCACATGTGTCAAAATACTCTTTTGAAAAAGAAACAACAAAAGCCAACTGATGCATGTGTCTCTCATCTAGCTAATCTGAAATCACTCCAAAGAATTCTTGAGTAATCTTTGTTGCTTCCCAGGTACACCACCGTGGTATTTTCCAGTTTAAGAGTACAGCTCACATTCTGCCATTAGATTATACAACTGCAGTCGGGAATCAAACCCGCGTCTTTGTGTTCAGCAGCCAGAACAATTGAGAAACATTTGATACTATTTATATGCTTTTGTAACTCATTTCTCTTTTGTCAAGTTCTGGTGTGGTTTCGTTCACACTGCTCATTACAGATCACAAACAAATATGAGACTAGAATTGAAGAAATAAAAATATGCCTGTGTCAAACCATGTACTTCGGCGCCTTTGTTGTTAAATGGTGTGCTAAAAGTTGTACGCCTACATAGTCTATTACCTCCCATGTTGTGATCTCGGTAGGATGCCGTTTTAGCTGCATGATGGCTTTTTCATAACCTAGTGCTCTCCAGTGGTCCTTAGTGCTTTGATAAGTTTCAACCATGGCCTGTAATAAAATAACCTCGGTCTGTCAGGAAGCTTGCATGGTCTGTGCTGTAGACATCACCTCCAATTGGTCTGTTATGTGAGCATTCTTGTTCACAGGCACGTCTGTGGAGGCAACTGCGCACACCCACTTGTCCTGGATGCAAAATGTCACAATGAAAAGATTACACATATTTATAAATACTAGGCATGCACTCTACATTTACAACATGCACCAGCAACACTGGAAAATCCCAACATGGAGGACAAGTTATGGTAAGCAACATGCTAAATACCAAATAACTACAGCGTTAAATCATCTACATGGTCTCATAGATTCCAATTACATACCTTGCAACACCAACACACCATGATATTGAATATGCTTAATAAAGTTTGTGTTTTTTTAACATCTTATCAATTTGCATTATGTGATGAACCTGTTTATGTTCTATTTCAAATTACGTAACAAGACTGTGCTCATTTTTGTTGCGTTATTGTGTAATATCATAAAGTGTATTTGTCATATATTATGATATTGTGATGTCCAGCGGGCCTGCGTGCTAAACTGTATTTAGAAGCAGAGGACGCTTTTCAGGCTGTATAGTCTTCAGTCTCTGCTCCCACTCCTGCAATTTAGGACAAATAAACTTCAATAACTGTTGAGCGTACCGAAGCCACAGCTTTCTGCAGTATTGAGGATTCGGCGACCCGAGACACACCAGGCTGATCTATGCAATCTGCATGTTCAAGTAAAAGTTTCGCCCGCTTAGAAGGGGCAATATTATTGTCGCTGCACGTTGTGGAAGCACTCGGCGACGGCTTCCAGGGCAGTTCGTACGTTGTTGTTTGGATCAATGAGCTATTTTTCAAGCACTCGCTTAGCCACGTGCACTTCACGATTTTCACGGATATAGGCAAGTTTTCTGTGTCCAATATTTTAGAAATACGGTCTCCGTCAAACGACTCCGCCACGACAATGTGCGTGGCCAATTTTTCGTCGCCCACAACTGTGGCCCCGTGCTCAGCCACTTTGCTCTTGTAGAGTTTCACCCGCGGGCCTCCAATACCTGTAGGCACAATAAATATGCGAGTTCCTGAAAACATTGTACTGATATGTCAAACGCGATCAGACACATTGACACCGAAGCTAGCAATAACAACCGATCACGAAAAGTGACATCCCCCAATCGAATTTTGGCTCATTCAACCACTGCTGCTCTCAATCGACAACCACTATAACATAATTATCTATGTCACGACGCCAAGCCCGAAAATTTTTGAACTAGAAACCACGAAAGGATCTGTGATGACACTAGCAACCGCGCGCGACAAAATTGCATCACATGACCATGTACTAGATACCTACCTAGGGGCCTAGGGCCCTAGGGCACCTAGCATGGCACCTAGGGAACCGTACCTAATAGTACCTAGGTAGAGAACGATGGATGGATGGAAGAACTTTATTCGGGTCCAATAGGTCGCGCTAGTTTCCTAGCCCGAAGCGGGCCGGCGGGCCGCTCCCACGTTCGCGGGCCCGTTGGACTGGCCATAACGACCGTACCACCGTACCATAACTGTCACTCTAATGCCAGGCTGCGCAGAGCTGTGGCTGTGTCCCACCGCTCTTCAGTGTTGTCCTTGTCGCTGCGTAACGCGGAGCAACGCCAGAACATATGACCATATGACTAAGATCTTTGGTGTCGTTGCATTTATCGCATGTTGTAGAGTACATAACTCCGGATAAATCTTTTGGGTTTGGATAGTAGGCACAGGCGTGCGCAGAGAGGGGGGGGGGGGGACAGGGTGGCGGCCGCCCCCACCCCCAGTCATCTAAGAAGAGGGGGAGCGCAAAGTCTGCCCCACACATTGACTTAATAGGTAGGGGGGGCGCCGCGATGAACCTTCTCCCCCCCCCCCCCCCCCCCCGAAGGGGAACCCTGCGCACGCCTATGTGGATATAGGTTCTTGTTTGTAAGAGCTTAGCGCCTGTGTTGCGGAGGGGGGAAGACCCGGCGTCCTAGGTAGAAGCCCAAGCAACATTTTATCCTTGGCAAAGTGTCGGCCTGACGTCGCTGGCAAACTGCACTGTCGTTGGCCCAACCTTGGCACCCAGTGTAGGGCCGGTCTCGGGGATTGACATTGGCCTCACGTGGGCCTGCGTCGGCACCCAATATAGGCCCGTCCACCGTGGCCGACGAGGCTGAGTGCATGCCGCTCGCGGGTTCACCCAGACCCGACCTTACATAAGCGTCGATTTACCGACGGCCGTAGATCGGTTGCGGACGTTTCTAGAAAGTATTGCTCTGATTCTTCTTTTTTTTTTGTGCGTGTTCTAACGAAACGCATCAATTGTTGTTCTGGTGTGTTGATGCGTGTCGTATTTAATGTCAACGGGCTAATTATAGAGGCGTTTAACTCTATCTGAATTACGGGCGGAGTGCGCATGTACGGAATTAAACGCCTCGGTCTGCACTTGTTAGCGTGTTAATACGTAACACACAATAAGAAAGACGTGAATATAAGTTTTCTCTCTTTAGATGTTTATTTTGTAATTGTATAGATGCACTAATAATAAAATTATAATTTTACGTGCAACATTGTTCGCACGGAGCGTTCGCATCAGCCCTTGTGCAACGCAACTTTACAGTCCATATGTGATCGCTGCATGATAGCGCTGACATACATATAAGACGGTCGGCATTCCTTTTGGATCGGCTTCCTTCTTTCGGCCAGTTCTCGTGCTCTTGGCCCTGAACACGTACGCAGTTGCGACGTTTTAGCGTCGAGATGTGAGACTTGCATTGTTCATTCTGTCGGGAAAAACTGAAAGAAACAACAATGAATAATACTGTGAGAAAGGTAGACTATTTACTTGACTAGTTGCACAGTCATGTCGCGTTTAGAAACTCTATTAACAAAACTAAACAAAATAATTTTGTCGCTGCACAAATATGAAAAACACTGCACTTACAATAAATGCGTTTGTGCTGAAATTCTGAGAAGTGCTTCAAGCTCCACAGCGCAGAAACTAGAAAATATGTGGGGACAGGATGGATCGAGGTTTTCGTTGTTGCTGATCGTAATGACACGGGAAAACAAATGGTACAACAAATAGATTAATGAGAACACAATCTTACCTTCAAAGCGGCCGCGGGTCAGTCGCATATTGTGCAGTCGGCATTTACAGTACACCTGCGACCAAATTCAATGTGAAAAGCGATTGCGTGAGACTTTTGTAACCAAGCATGCATCTTGCCAGAGTTCTTTTCAGTTGGCAAGACCAGCGCAACACGCTATCCACACTTTACAGTCCTTGTTGCAGTGTTCCCTAGAGAAAACGGCAAAATATGTCGCGGTCTTACAATAAGATGCCACAAATAAAAAACAAGAAAATCTTACATATTTGCCCATCAACGAAGTCTTGGGTCCACGGACAAATATAACTGCCGTTCGCATGAACATCTGATCTGTCATCTAGAAGAGTCGACCAGATTGACGCATCAGCTGTGCAAATAAAATTTAATTTTGTCGCTAGACAAAACTCACCATGTGATACACCGTCAGGAAATAGAATGCCACTTACGAGTTCGCTTCAAATCCTCGGCAGTGGGAAACGGCCGCCTTCAGGATCAAGGCAAACGAAATGCTTCTCTCTGTGTGAAGGAAAGAAGTGTTAATTTCAAGGGCTCGTTTTCTTTGTTATACACAATATTAATGAGAACTAACAGACAAAACTTGTCTGTTAGTTCTCATTAATATTCTCTCTGTGTAGTGTTTCAGCGCGGCCTCGCTCGAAAGAGCTACGATTTGGCGGGAACTCAAGCATGGAGCTTGCTACCCTCCCCAGCGTTGTGACAAATAAAAAAAAAAAGAAACCAGCGAGAGGTCCGGGGTGCGTCCGGCGCTCGCCTGCACGCCGCGCCTCCCTCGTAACACGACGGAGGCCGGCACATTCCGTTCCTCCTTTCAGGTCTTGTCATTCTTTCTGGGAGAGGGATGTGATGCATGTAGCGTGTGCTCTCTCTCCAAAACCGAAACCACAAAACCCCATCTCACCACTTTTTTTTGTCTGTCTGTCTGTCTTTCTGTTTGTCGGCACGTCACTCGATTCAGCCACTCGGCCAAAGTTGAAACACTTGCCCAAGGGCCAGACATCTTGAACAGCTGACTAGGTTCATACCTGTGTACATTGTCGATCAAAAAGCAAACATTACGCATATCTGAGGCGCAACATCACTAGGTAAGTATTAGGTGGTGTGTTCCTTTAATAGAAAATGCATACATACGTAATTCTAAAGACCCTAGTTTCTTAAGCTGCGCTGAAAATGTGACTGCGCTGAAACTTGCCTTCCTCCGGGCCCTCTGCACGAGCTCACTGTTGTGTTTCGGTTTCGGTTCTGTATTGCACTGTACGAATGCCATGGGGCTCCGCTCTGGCATTCCTGTTTTACCCAGGCGACATGTAAATAAAAGAGTGTGTGGAGAGTACTCGTTGAGTGCGGACGTTTCTTCTGCTTCGGCGCTTCGCGCCAAACCGCGTGTTCGGGCTGGCTGGCGTCCCCGCCGGTCGCGTTGGTCACCGCCGGTCTTCGCCTGCTGCTGCGCCGGGACTACCAGCCCGCAACACAGCACTCGTGTTTCCCGACGTATTGCCAGATGGCGTCCATATCTCACACAACGCCTCTTCTATCGTCTTTAGACGACATTTGCAGCGAAGCACGCAGATACGCGGCCAATTTTTTTTTCGGAGGAACGCACTTGCTTATATCAGCTCTGTCTGGTGAGGAAAGGCGCGCGAAATTTCCACTGAAGCACATGCCTAAACTATTTAGTGCAGCGCTAATGCGTCCAAAAAGCGAATCGAATTTGAATTGAAACGTTTTCGTTGTTAACACAAAATATCGTTGGCACCCCAACATTAAAAAAAAAATTAACATGAAAACCAGAAACTGAGCATCAAGTACGAATTTTAAGCATGTTCTTTGCACGCAGTATAACTCTTCAGAGTGAGCGGACTATCGAATTCTGGCTCTGCAAGCGACGTATAGCTTTTGACCGTAGAAATTATCGGATTTTTACGCTAATTTCGTGTTTATTTGGACATAGATGATATTTTGATATATTAGTATTAACGCATAGGGGCTATATTCCATCCGAAGACCGAATCAAGTATGACGATATTCGATATTCCAAATGTTTAATATTCGCACGCTTCTATATGTAACCATTATATCTGATGTCCTCCCTTTGTCATGCGGCTCGATCAGATCAATCATATATTTATATTCCCGACCGTGCTAAAGCGTGAGCACCGTGCTAGCGTTCCAGAAGTGCCGAATACAGATAAAACTATGTGTATTACAATTACCCATAGAAAGACACCACTCCACTTCAAATACACTCTCTCTGGGGCAGACATCAAACACGTGAATACCGTAAAGTACTTGGGGGTCACAATAACGCAGTCTTTAAAGTGGGACGTTCATATTGATCAGATTTCTGCACGAGCATTCAAGCAACTAGGCTTTTTAAGGCGTAAACTGACTGGCACTTCTCCTCAGGTTAAACTAACAGCATACAAAACACTGATTAGACCCGTCTTAGAATACGCAGCAATAGTTTGGAACCCGCACCAAAAGAACATGACTGACGTATTAGAAAAAAATTCAAAATAGGGCTCTTAGATTTGTTTACTCAAAGTATGCCAGGCAGGAAAGTGTTTCCGCGCTGCGTTTGCAAGCACGTGTCGCAACTTTCGCTAGCCGACGCCAGCTGGCTTGTCTGAAGTTTCTTTTCCTTCTTTCGAACAACTCAGTAAATATAAATAAGGACACGTACCTAAAAGCTCCGAACCGTCACTCCAGCAGAACTAACAACGAGAAATGCATACGCTCATTCTTGTCACGTTGTCACACGTTTAAGTATTCTTTTTTTCCCGCAGTTATAGAGTTGTGGAATGACCTGCCGAATGACGTCGTCAGTGCTCAATCAGTTGATTCATTTTTGTCGCTGCTGGAATCTCATTTAGAGGCATTGGAATAAATTGACTGGTATCGGTGCGCAAATAAAGGCAAAGACACTGTATCGCGCATGTACTTGCACATTGTTACACGTGTTATCAGTTCTCGCATGTATGTATTTCATGTTACTTGTTCCTAGGGCATAACCTTGTTATTGCTATGCTCTTATTTATCATGAACATGTGTGCGTTTTTTTTTTTTTTGCTTTTTACACCCTTGAAATACTTATATGCATGGTTCATCTATTACTTTTTCTTTGGTGTTGTCGCTGTTATGGTTACCTTGTACTGCGGATTTTCCCTTTTTATTTTTTCCTGATATGAAGTCCACTTTATTTTGTATGCCCTCTTCTGTATAGGCCTGAAAAGGCCCACAGTATTGAATAAATAAATAAATAAATAAATAAATAAATAAATAAATAAATAAATAAATAAATAAATAAATAAATAAATAAATAAATAAATAAACTGTTCCACTTAAGCTCATAGACAAGGCGGAGGCGGGAATCATAATTTTCGGTGGATAGTTCAAAATCGTAGATATTTTAATAGAGCATAGCGCGCTATAGTATCACGATCAAAATTAAATTTCTGCTTGGCACTCGCATTTATTCCCATTTATTGCTGTTGTTCAACTCAAGTGCTTTGCATCTAATGCATGCAAAGGCGGTAAGTTTTCTTGAGCTTCGAGCAGAAACCGTAAACGCTCAGTACATTTGAAAACTCTGTCGTACCACTGTACATTGAGCATATACAATGTACATTGAGCATTGAGTACACTGAGGGGGAGGGGGGGGGGCGAAGGTTCATCGCAGCGCCCCGCCCCCACCCTACTAAGTCAAAGTATGGGGCAGATATTGCGCCCCCTCCCCCTCGTAGGTGACGAGAACGGTCAATGTACGGGGCAGATTTTGCGCCCCCCCTCTTAGGTGATTAGGGGGGGGGGCGGCCGCCCCCCCTGTGCGCACGCCTATGAGCATATAAAGCCCGAACCACACGTACGCTGGCCGAGCGCGCGCTGTACGTTGGCTGTACGCGCTCCGGAGGCCGCGCATGCGCAGACGAGTACGCGAGTGTTTGCGGCGACTGATATCGACCTTGAGACGGCGCGCGCTTGGAAGCGCTTGGAGCCCAACTGTGGCATGGCTGTTACCAGCACCGGCTTGACCGACGGATGATGATACACATCATATGAAAAATTTTAGTTCTTATTTACTTTTGCATGCATCTAACAATAAAAAAGGTAACAGAAGGAGGTTTTGTAAGTATTCTGATGTAATTTTGTGCGAAACGATGTCTTGCACGTATGAGGAAGCGCGCGCAGCGCGCGCTTCGCGTGCGCCTTCGCGCGTAGTGTGTGGGTGGAAACCGCCATCACTCGCCGGAGACGCCCGGGCTGCGCGCGCTGACGCGCGCCCCGTGCGCGCTTGGGAGCGTACGTGCGGTTCGGGCTTAAGTGCTTCATCATAAGAGGTAGGGCTTGAAAGGTACTCATGACAATGCGGCGGAGGATTCTCGGCGGCCCGATCGCTAAAGGTTCTGAAGTTTCTTGTGAAACAGGTGAAAAACTTCGACATTTAAATTCCGCATCCCAACCAACTCCGTAATTGTACCTTTTCCTAGTCAAATACTTAACGTGCACATCAGAAATATTCGGCTGGATTCGGGAAAACTGAGGCACAGCAAACATAACTTTATAGTGCTGGGGTTATTGACTGGAGCAGAACTGCAAATGCGACATCATTCTTAAGGCCCGAACACACGTACGCGTTGCAGCGCGTCAACGCGTGACTTTTTGACGCAGCGCCGCGCCCTCTCCATACGGGGAGAGAGGGCGCGCGGCTACGCGAAGCTGCGCGCCCTCCCTCTCCATAGGGAGAGGGCGCGGCGCCGCGTCAAAATATCACGCGTTGACGCGCTGCAACGCGTACGTGTGTTCGGGCCTTTAGACAAATGGACGTGTAATAAGCTACAAGAACGCCAGATTTTAAGATCACTTCGCAATTCAGCTTTGCATATAATCAGTTAGAGCTTTCGCACCCCTGAAACACGCAGCTGAAATTTTCCACCAAAGTTGTATAGTCCGCGAGAACTCTATTTCGCGCGTTTCGTGTGACGAAATTAATAATTTTTAGGCTCGCTATAAAGCAGCCAAGACCTTTCCGATGGCAGAAAAATTGAATTAATTCATTTTCAATAAAGTTTATTACTAATCGATGGTTTAATGTACGTGGTCGCTTACAATCAACGTGCCATTTGCGAGCTATTTCAGTAAGTTCTCACCGCAGCACAACGGACCAATGTCCGTTGTGCTGCGGTGAGACATTAAAGATAAATTCGCGTGATTTCACTTTCTTATTCGTTATGTACTTCCTGGTGGCAAATACATTGATCTCCAGTGTTCAAATCTTGCGATTTCTCAGGGTTATAAAAATATTTTAACGATATGTCTCTGATCGAATAACTTCACAGCACCGAAGAACTCCAACTTCCATATTGATGCCAATGCATGCGCTCATCATTGTGGCCATTGCATGCAGTGGCATAAATCAAGAAAGATCTCAAGGGGGGACACACACCTTGATGCCACGGCGGCCATTTTGTTTTTAATAGCTATGCCTCTTATTTTTAAGTATATAAAAATTAAAATCATGTGTTCAAATAAATTAAAAACAAAAAGAGCCCGGGCCTGGTCAACCAATAGTTGGCAAAGTCAGTAGCTAATGTCATTTGGGTTAAACCGCGAAATGAAAATGCTAGCGCTTTTTTTTTTTTTGTTATAATGCGTAAAGGAACAGATTTTTCTTTAACTTCATCTCTAATCGTGTATACTGCTGGCCTTCCAAGATTTACCCTGGAATATTTCTTGCAAAGCGTGTTTATATTCACTAGTTTTTTTTTTAATGACGCACTTATACTCGAGCAATCGCATTCATACTTAATTGTCAATGTCGTCGACATGAATAAATAATGGTATCGTCGACATGAATAAATAATGGTAGATGATTGGATGTCATTTCGCTTGAAAAGCCCGAATAATAAACCTCTGCGGCACGTCAGAAGCCACCCGTAGCATTTCAGAAAGCACGACCTCTACAGTGCCTATTGAAACTAAGGACAGCGTTCATTCTTGTGCTTCGTTTCTACTTATTGGAAAGGTTTCAGATTTCAGAGTTGATTTTTAGGAGAGTGCGCTATGCTTAACTGTCAAGCATTTCAAATATGCTATTTCAAAGGTAAATCTCAAGGGGGGGGGGGGACACTTGCAAGGGTGTGTCCCCCCCCCCCCCAGCCTGAATACAAGGGGGATCAGGACCCCCCTGACCCCCCCCCCCCCATAATTTACGCCGCTGATTGGATGCGTAGCCAGCTTCCAATTATCTTAACTTCAGTCAGTTCAGAGCAAAACTCGATGTTATTCCTTAGCCGGAAGTTGACAGTCATCCGTATAAATTTCCCTTACGTCTGTGGTTCACTCTAAGAAAAAAGAGAGTCAAAAGAGGGTCATGGAACCGTGACTCTCTTCGGGTGTCCACCTGACCCCTTTTGGAAGGTACAGGCAGAGAAAAAGAGTTCGCATTTGGGAAGGAGTCACTGGACCCTCCTGAAGCGCGTTTCGATTGGCTTCGGTATCGGAAGAGCCGCCGTAATCGCAATGCCCACGAACTATAGGTGGCGCGCCGTACTTTTCAAGATGGCGCCAGGAGGAGGGTCAAACCGTTTGTTAGCATAGGTTAGCATAGGAACAGATAGTACGTGCGGACGTACGGCCCGTGCCGCTTTCACCGGATGAAGTCATGAGCTGTGCTGAAATGGATATGAGACTAAACTACTTTCCCAAACCATGGAAAGTGCTAAGTACTCGCCACCTAATTATTTGCTGTGGTGTGAAATGTTATATTTCAGCTCCGTTACCGTGCATAACGATGCTTTGCGAAATCGTGTGCGTGCTACATAAAACTGCATGAACTAAAATTGACGTATGAGCAGAACGGCACTCCGAGGTAGTACGTACCGAGCCAACGTTTATAGATACGTTGTACCGAGCCTGCCTTACGGATTTGCCGCAGTAGTAGGCCGCCAGCGAGTAGCGCCATCGCTGCTGCAAGGGACCGCACGTTTAACGTGGTGATCGTTTGCAAACATAATACGCCGTCGTCATTACTTGTGCAGTCGGGAACGCGGAGTTACGTCTTCAACGGAACACAAGCATTTAACTTCCCATTCAGTAGCGCTTGTGCCACAGCCGTGTTGAAACTCTAGCCGTGTGCAATTCACTTCACTCGCATGTTGCAGGCTCGATCAGCACGATCGAAACACGAATATCGAAAAGAATGCACACGTATCCTTTTCGCAACGTCGAAGAAGTTAGCCGAGAGGCGTGGATTGTGGCTGTGACTGCACGTACCAACGCTCTAACCATTTCGCTTCGCTGGTCGAGCTCGAGCGTGTTGGCGGCATGCGGCGCTCCATAATATCCACAATAATTGGTACATGCAATGCACAAGAGGAACTATGCTTTTATTTTGATCTCGCTCAAGGATATTATACATTAAATACAATCAAAGTGACTTACGAGCGTGAAAGAACAATAACGCACGAGGCGACGTGAAGTGCAACTCGCTTCTCGTGAGTTAGCAGCTGATCGTTCACCGTCGCTGTCACTCTCGGTGCCTTCACAGTCTTCTACGTCCAGTGAAAAATCCTCGTCGTCAGGATGGTTTCTTTCAACATCACTGCTGAAAGCAATCTGAAGAATTTCCTCCGCCGAACAACTTCGACCACTCCGCGTCACCACGTTTACAATTACAGATACGTCTGGGCCTGGGCGCGGAGAACATTTCGCTCTCAGATCGGTTAACGAGCAAATCGCTTGCAGTGTGCTGCCACCTATTAACAAATGTACAAAAACAAGCGGCGCAGCGCTGGCTATGAAACGATGAAACCATGAAACCAACACACCAACACACTGGCGAAGGACGGCGTGGAAAGCGTTCGCTCCACGAAAGGCGTGGAGCAGACGTCGCTCGCACGATTAGTAACAGTGCTTTGCTGAAAAAGGATAGAGGCATATTTTAGTGTATCGACAACTTGAGATCGCTCAGTGTTACAAGAGCACATCGCGAGCCGGCGCGACCTCCCGCGTACAGTGTTATGGGATTCATGCACTACAAGAAACACTGACCGAAGCTATATACAAGTAAAACAGGGTGAGCTTCAACTGAATATGTCACACGATAACATTTAACTAACCTACGTGGCTACAGAAAGCCTCGCGAGGCTGATAGTATGCGTACGCTGTGGGCTAGCATTGAAAGCGCGAGTCGCCACGTATTTTCACGAAAACTTCGCGCCTCGAAAGAACGAATCAGATTTCTCGTGTCACGGAGGGCCCGGTTTGTTCACTGATGCAGGGAACATGCCAAGTCGTAGTGTTCCTTCCTTGCCAACGCGTTAACACTGAGGTTAGCACAGCCGAACAAGGGAGCGACTGCGTAGTGCTGCCATTTTGTCGTCTACTAACCCTCCTCGAGAGGACGCTCCTGAATTCCGCTTGGCGGCGCGACAGTTTATGGGCATTGCGAATACGCCATACATATCGCGCGCTTGCCCTTTGGCGCCGTTGTGGCGCCTTGCTCGGCCACGCAGAGGGGGTTGGCGCCGGGGTGGCGCGCCGCTCTCCTCTCTCAGTCGTCTCAGCGGCCGTCAGCGGTATCAGTCTCCTGGTCTATTCGCGATGCGCAGCGCCTATAGGGGCGCCACTGAAAGCCGCGTAGCGGCGGCCGTTGGAACCGCACACGGGCCGCGTAGCGGACGCCTCCTTTCACTGCAAGCATGACGGAAGTGCGCGCGTGCGATTTGCCGCTTGTGCGCGTCCCTGATAATTACTTTTGCGGCGATAGTGTGCGCAAAGGAGCCTAGTGGACATGTGTCCGATGTAACAGCTGTGTGGGACGACAATGTCACTATACGCGCCAAGTGTTTGCCACAGACAAGCGTCAACAAGCTTTCTTACGAAGTGGAGCTCATCGTAAGTACACCGCTTTCTTTACAACGTCCCGATCACTAATGCCTGCATGCGTTGACGCATGAACCAACGTTTTTTCTCGACACAGTAGCTTCGTTTACGTGCCATGTGTTTATATAGTAGATTTTGAGGGAGCGCTGTCGCGCCGGCGCATGGATTTCACGGGTGCGGCCACGCGAATGGTCAGCGTTGGTAAAACTTTGAAACCAGCACGATAAACTTGCGAAAAAATATCTCGGCAGCTTGCGCTAGTGGCGCGGGACTGAGTCACTGCGGAGCTGGTGGTCACCTAGCTTGTCATAGCAGCTTGGCTACGTATTTGCTGGGTGTCTTCAGAGAAGAACGTCGGTGCATGTCCGTCGACCCCCTGTAATTTCGCTGAAAAAAAAAATATATATTTTGTTGTCTTCACGAATACGTTTAGCTCTTCGACAGCAATTTGTTCGGAAACAAAATTTTCGTCAGAATGAGATGCATCCAGAGACTCCACGGCGACCTGTTTGAAGCGGTTGAAACAGTTCTGGCACAAAATGTCGGTTTCTCTGATGGATGAGGCTTCTTCTGGCGTGCGCCTTCAGGAGGAGGGGCGTCTTAGCCGCGCCAGACAGACAGATGAGGCAGAAGGGGCAGATTTTGCGCCCCCCCCCCCCCCCCCCTCTTAGGCAAATAGGAAAGCCCCCACGCCCCGTGAGCACGCCTATGGCCCCACTAATAACACAGCTTGTGTAAAGCGAATGAGTATTAGTGGGATACATCAAGGGTGTTTTTATTAGCATGAAGTCATGTTACGAGGCATTCAAAGGGAGGTTGAATCGGTTGAATGTCCTGTCAAAAGCCTTCAGTGCGAACAGGTGCCATGTGTTACAGCCAATATGCATACAGTTGAGGCGAGCGCACAGCGAACATTCTGCACTGGTGATCGCATTCCAGTGCCATCATTAGGTAGAATGCAGCCCATTTCGTGCAGCACGCGTGTGATTCTACGGCGCTTTTGTAAAGGAGCTGCCACCTGCCCCACATTCTCTGGCATAGCGCTTCGCGCCATTCGTTTTTCAAGAGAGCCTAGGCATCGAGTCTTATCAGTGATAACAACCTCATGTGCATTGTAGCGTCTACAATGCAGGCGAGGCGACCAAATGTAAACGTAGTAGCGTTCGCTGAAGACGTCGACATAAATGGAGAAATAAAAACACGGTAATCGTTCTAACACTGCTTAAACAAAGCGCGATTGCTTACCTTTTGCGTCGGACAGCCGCAATCCACCGTCGCCGTCGCTCTCGCTCATGAAATAGCACCGGAAACATGTAGAAGTGCGTTCCTGGCGAGTTTTTGTATGTGTTTGAGCAGCCGACAACGCAGCAGGTATTTTTCGACATCGCTGAGGCCCGCCAGAATCGTTAAATCACGATGAAAAACACATCCATCCGTGCACTCGCGTATAGACGCTCGCGGGAACACTGCTCGCCGGGCCCGCGAGCACTTCCGAGCCATGGCGGCAGATGGCGTCGTCGGCGCTTTGCGCATCGCCTATTGGAATGCGTTGCGTGGATGACCGGCTCCGTGCACGAAGTGATGCTTGGAGGGCGGAATATTCATGGAGCTGCGGACACCGACAACGGGCGCCAGTTAACGGTGAGTGTACTGCTTTCGTAGGCACTAATTATAGAGTTTTAGCTGGGCGTCCGCAGCAGCCTTGCTGAAGTTATCCGCCAGCCATTTCCAACAGCAGCCTGCGTCCGCGGGGCTGTTGCGTATGCCCAACTAAAGCTGTCAGTTAACGAGTTACCACCGTTATGCGCGTTGCTGTACAAGCTCCCATAAAGTGAGCGATGCAAACAATTATCGAGGGTCATTTATTGCGATCGCACGTTGTGTCTGCACTACTGAAGGTGCAAGATGTCGTTTTGAGAGGCACTTTAGTCTACTTCATAGTAACAGTTCCATCGACCTTGAGTGTGCAGCGTGCTTCCGCGCGTGGTAACGTGAAAAAAAAAAAAAAAAGCCTGTGTACATAACGCTCAGACGCACTATATATAATGGTTTTTGTTGGCTTAAAGACGGTAGTTTGAGGTGCAGATATAGTACGGTGGCTTCCAGGACGTACGCGGTAGTCATTCAAGTCGGACACGCCTCGCCGGTAAGACGAAAAAGCTAGTCTTTCGACGGCGCCCGTTGTTGCGGCCGCCGCCGTGCACTTTTTTCCTTCGTTTCTGTTTGCTGTTTTCGTGGTTTGCATACACTGCGATGACGTTGGGCGCTATAACAGAATCGAGTGAGTGTACGTGATTGTGGGAGTTATGTGCACTAATTCTAGCATATGACATGTCTGATCTCGACGTAGACGGCGTACGCACGCGCTGGGTGTCGTTCGGGCCCTAGTACTCGCGTCTGTTTATCTGAGTATTTAAGGATGGGTTACGTTTGTAAAACATGCGGTCAATAACCGCTCACGGCATGCCCATGGCTGCCGGAGGATGTGCTTTGTTGTTTTGTTGTTAGCCTTTATTATGTCTGTGTGAACCACTTATTGTGTAGGTTTTGCAATCCTTTACTGCAATTTCATTTTCTCATCATAATATCACGTTCTGCTTTTCAGATACCGTTTTTCATGGTGCTCACGCTGGACAGGAGCGACAACCTAGCAAGCCACAAGTCTGATGCCTCAAGCCGTCACCACTTTTTAATTTATTCTTAATCACAAGGAATAAATATGGAAACATGATGGCGATTTCTGCTGTTTATTTAGCACCATATGACACTGTGCACATCAAAGTCACACATTTTAGTTGGCTATACTCATAGAAGCATGTAAATGAGGAATACCCAAACTTCTTAATTGGAAATCACAGACCATCTTTTCGCGCTTTCTATATCACTTTGCTGGAAAATATGTGTTGTTTTGACGAGTTTTATTAAAATAATGCTAAAACTGAACTATTCTTTTTTTACAGTCGCTGGGCAGAACGGCAAGTATTATTGGACTTGCTTAAAATGAATACTCCACTATTTTCAACAGTAGTCGCGCAAAAGTAGAGCAAGGGTCAAATGAGTAGCTTAAAATACTTGTGGAGTCGCTTGATGCTTCGGTGCGGGTTCCTTGACCCCCGTAGGAGTGTTACCGGCAAGAGTCGTCTGACTCCCTATAAGTGGTAACGTGATCCTCCGGATGAGAGTCTTTCCACTCTTCCTAGAGGGTCAGGGGACTCTCCTAGAGCGAGCCGACCCTGACCCACCAAGAGAGTCACCGTGACTAAAGAGAGTCCTATACGCAACATGGAAAGTGCGAAATGCTCGCTACCTCATTATTTACCGCGGTGTGAGAGGTTTATTTCGGCTCCGTTCGTGCATCAACGATGCTTCGCGAAATCCTGTGCGCGCTACACAAAACGTATGAATTAACTGCATGAACGCCACTCCAAGTATACGTACCGTGTCTGCCTGTCGGATTTGCCGTAGTAATAGGCCGCTAGCGAGTACGCCATCGTTGTTGCACAGGACTGCATGTTTAGCGTGACAATGGTTTCTAAACATGTTGCTCCGTCATCATTACTTGTGTGGTGAGGAACGCGGAGTGCACACTTCACTTCTCTCGGATGTTACAGGTTTGATGAACACCTCGAAACGAATGCACACGCAAGCTTTTCGCAACGTCGAAGAATTTCTGAACAACGACGCCGTTCGGACGGTAATGGTCAAGTTCATTTGGCAACTAAGCGGCGCGGCTTGCGGACGCGTTTGCTCGTTTCGCTACTGCTCGTCAAGCTTGTTGGCAGCATGCGGCCACAAAAGTTGCGCTGCGTGCATCGCATCAGAAAAATTATGCTTTTATTTTGATCTCAACACTATTGTACATACATCAAGTCAAAGTGACGACTGTGAAAAGCTTGCCGTAAAAGAGAATCGCTGCTGCAGCATCTTCATCGACGCTGCCGCTATCGATGCTTTCACAGCCTGCAATAGGGAACCAGCGCTGGAGTTTCCGCGTAGAGTGCCTCGATGCGCGCGCCCCCGCTTAGAGTGCGGTCATTCTTTGAAAGGGTCGACGCCGCCTCGACTCGCGCGTCCGCCATGTTTTAGCCCACGCCGCGCTTTGGTTAAACGTGCATGCTGCGCCTACCGCCTTGTCGCCCGTCTGCTCCGCCGCGAGTCCCGCAGGATGACTGGATGTTGCGTGCCACAGTGCACGAACCATTCTAGGAATGGTTGGAAGATGTTTTCTTTCCCAAGGGATCCTAAAAGAAGACTTTTATGGACAGTGAGGATAAAGCGTGACAAGTGGCAGCCGACGAATGCCTCTCGTGTGTGCAGCGTGAGTATTGCAAGCTTTGTTGCTGTTTCCCATCACCTTTCCTTTGCTACGTCGGGTGCTTTTGGGACGACTTCTGAAACGGCGTATATGTTACTAGTAACGCAGTCACAGAATAGACATTGTAAGTTATGTGTGCCGTGGTTTTGAGTGCGAGTTGGTGCCTCTTCAGCGCGCATTGTCGCACTTGAACACGATCGAACGTTGAGCGAACTGGTAATGCCAAATGGTTTTATCGCGTTTGAACCATTCGCATAAATTTGGCGCTGTTTTCGGGGTGTGCTTGGAAAACGTGCTTTCATTGTCGCGAGCATCTCCTTTTGTTTTTTTTTATGCACGAAGGTGTGATAATGAATACTGTCGCGTCTATAATGAACTGCAAGTATTTGGTACGAGTTGTGATTTCTTTCCTAGCAGGAACTAGAAATCGAGAATGTTATTTTTCGTTATCTGGTGGAATAATTTGCCAGAATTGCTTTCTCTGAACAAACGCTTTCTTGTGTACATTACCATACGCGGTCATTAGTTTCAACGCGGCATTCACAGCGCTGAAAAACATTGAAACATTACATAAGTATAGTCGTTTCCGCTGCGATTAATAAACGACATTCTGATGCTTAGTGCAATTTCGCTGGTATTTTTTCGAAATGGGAAATACAGCCATATTTTAAAATAGGTATTCAATAAGAGGACACGAAGACGCATACATCCGGCAATCGGTCACATATAATAGCAGCCTCGGAACCTGCGCGCGGATTCCAATCGCTTTAAGATTTAGCTGAACAGCGAGTAGAACTTAGGACTCTCACGTCACCAAATTGATCACTGGTGATGGATGTTGGGAAATGCTGTGTGTATGGCACTCTGAAAATGTGCGTTTGCTATGTTGACAACATTCTCTCTCTGCACATCAAGTGCAGAGAGAGCCCGTAATGATGAATGGGATGGAAACGTTGCGCTCCGGTATATTCCATCTAAGTTTATTTTCACTCCATATCTCTAATGTAGCCGTCAAATCTGCGCGCGCTGTCTTCAAATTTTTATATTTCGCTAATTCGTTCGCTTCACTAGGTGCGTTTCTCGCTCAAATTAAGAAAGATTGCTTAACAAAGACGCGCAATTTGCATTGCGCGTCTCAATACTGCGTGTCTCGTTTCGAGAATTCGAGCTGGAATAATTTCAGACGTACATGAAAGCATACATTCTGCGCCTTTATGTAAGGCGCATTATTGCACCGCTTTTCGTTTCGGCAGTCCCGGGAATGATACCTTTCAATTATTGCTTTCTAATAGACAGTATTCCGCATCTTTAACTTTCCTGAATAAAGCTAAACTGTCGTGCCTTCAAAAAGACACCGCACGAACATATATACCCGCAAAGTATAAAAGTAAATAGTGATGCCTGCAGCTCTCAGGGATCCAAAGCAGCTGTGCGCCGCTCAGCCACAGCCCAGCGGCCGCGCTGGCAGGGAGTATCACTGCGTTCTGCGACACCTTTAGGCGCAAAGTATTCGATTACTTGTTCTGATGCATGCCTGGAAACTTTTAACTAGCGACTTCTGTGAACGATTTTGCGTTTGCGAGGGCAAATCCGGCTCAAAGTGTTTTTACTCGAGAGCAAAAGGTTGCGAATCCGCGCGCCGGCAGTGCGCGCCTTGACGATTGGGATCAGTAATGGCGACCGCTGTAGCAGACGACGCGCTTGTCTCCACCCTGAACGGAGCGGAGGCCATAGAGTTAATATACTGACTCTAGAGGAAAAGCTCCCCATAGGGCCTATGCATTGAAACCTATAACCGCATGGGTTCCGCCATGATGGAACAAAACGATCGTTGCCAGCGTTGCCAGACCCTGAGACGCTCGCTATATTTGACGGTATAATCAGTTTTAATCTACCAACCTAAGTCAGATACGCGCTGTTCAGAGAACATCAGCTGTGTTTTGATGCGTGAAGCCGTGTGTTAGTGTACGGTTGTCTGTGCAGCTGGTCCGGTTGCTAACAGTTAAAATTTCCACCTGTTTGTGCATGGTTTTTACTAGGCACTCCCTACCAAAGTTTCTCCGTTCGCTGGCACAAAGGTCACTCGACAGATTCGCAGCTCGAAGCAAAGTCCGTAGGCCGTGGTCGCGCGCTGATTCGACTTGCAATGGCAAGACACCTGTATCCACGTTCTTTTTCAGCTCAGTGCTGTCGTACTTCAGCGCAGAGAGCCGTAAAGCAGAACAATGTCAATTGCAGCATGCAGCGGCGAATGTGAGAGAGACATCTCCCGAAAGCTTCAATCGAAACTAAAGTTACACGGCCCACGAAGCTTTATCGCCGTTAAAAAGTCCAAAAAAGTCGGTTGCGACTAGTTCGTACATAACTTTAAGGGCTTGTCTCATCTCTTCTGTGCCGTCCGTCCTGGTTTGCACTAAAGTTTTCAGCTTGAAAGAAAAAAGGGCTGTCACATGAAGCCGAGTGGTATGCGGCGACAGAAAACGCACACAACGGGACACTATGACAACAACGAGATGCACGACGCGAACGAAGTTTCAGTGGCTTTAACACGACGCGCAAACCGGCGCAATCGGCCGCAAGCACACACTCGCGTACTCGCGAGTGTTGATATGGTGGCGCCATCTAGTTAACCAGCCTGCAAACGCTCCTTTCCGCGCGCAGTAAATTGCATAAATAGTCGTCGTATTCTTTCGTAGAAGTATTCAAAATAAACACAAAACAATATCCGAAAGTTTTTAATTGTGCAGATGCTTCTTTGGGATTGATATGTGATGGCAAGAATGACAACGTTCCAAGATGTCAGCGTTCTTGTGGTTATAGGTCTCGCGACCCAGCTTTTTCTCTAGAGTCAGTATATTAACTCTATGGCGGAGGCGAACGAGCGCATCGAGGAACTCTATTTCCGCGGTGTGGGCAGTGCCGCCCTGGCGGTCAAAGCGCGCATACTCCAGCCGCTCCCGCGGACGAGAGTGGCGACTGGTTGAGGCAATGCGGGCGCGTATCGCCGAAACAAAACAAAACTGCTGGCCGTACTGTTGCGCGTTCAAGTGCCACAATACGTATAAATGAGGGAGGACGTATCCTTCTCTGTTTTTCCTTCTAAAACATGAATAGGAACGGATGCGGCGTTGCATCCCGGCAGTCAGGCGAGCACAGTATGCCTCGAGGCGTCGGGCTGGTTTCTACACCAAATTGCGCGTGTCTGCTAGATTTATTCGATAGTAAGGGCCACTAGTGGAAACCACGGCCAGCGAGCAGAATTTAATCGGCGTTTTGTCGTAAATAAAACATACATATTATGCAGCATGCGGCATATGTAACAATCTTTTCATCTGACCACAACCAATTGAGCTTCTTCTGGTGCCGCCGCGTGCAGTGAATATGATACGATAGGCAAGTAGTCTACATTATTTGCAAACAGTTACGCAGAAGGAAAGCTGTCTGTCTACGAGATGCTTACGGGTGGCAGATTCGCCGAAGCCGCTAGACTGTTATAAGAAATACGTACGCGATGGATGCCTCCGTTGAACTTCACTTGTGCTACAGACAGAGTTCTTGTCACGAACAAAGCAGCGGACGACTCGAAGCTTAGCTTTCTGGAGTCAGCCGGTGCGGTAAAGCTTCTTTGTGCATTGGCTGCCGCGGCGAAGAGACATCGCAATTTATGCTTCGCTAGAAAAAGGTCAAATGTCTTGGATTTTTACTCGCAGTTTAATTTGCCTAACGTACTGTGTTAGTTTTTTCGCTTGCCTGTGCCTGCTTAGAATAAACGGGTTTGATCGACATCGACAATTGCTGGCGTTTTACGTGCCAAACAAGGTATGATAATGAGGCACGCCGTAGTGTGGGAATCAAGATTATTTTTGACCGCTTGGGGTTCTTTAATGTGCACATAAGTCTTAGTACGCGGGTGTTCTTTGTATTTCAACCCCATCGAAATGCGGCCATGCACCGTGGCCGGGAATCTATCCTGAGCCCTCGAGCATATAACAGCGCGACTCCATACATGCTACGCTAGCACGGTGGTTTCCTTGATCAACGTCCGCGTGCATACATACCGCGGGCTGGGCATACATACCACGGCAGAAAAACATTGACGCAGCTACCCCTTGCCTCTTACTTTTTCTTACTGCAGTAGTGGGCAGCTGGTATCGAGGTCGCACGTACTTATCAATGGAGGCTTGTGAGCCTGCACTAGCTTGACACAAATCCCAGGACGCAAGCAGAAAATGGTGACGGAGTCGCCACCACGGCACAGCACTCTCTCTTCGACGCCGTATGCACAGACGTAGTCTGCTTTGCAGGGCTTCTCTCCGTTTTCCAGTGCTTTCCTGAGAAAGTAGCCTTCAGACAAAGTTATTTTTTTTCTAAACCATAGAGCAGTATTACTGGCGCAATGGCTGCTCGAGCTGTTCGCGCCAAAATGAAACACGGGAACGGCGCACGCGCGTGCGCTCACCGCGGTACAGCGCGGCCGCTCGTCTGAGCGCGAGCGGCATGGCCTCCGACATTAGCCGGCGACGCGGAGGCCATGCGAGCGGCTGAGTTATGTCGCGACTCCCCGCCAGGCGCCCTTTTCCGGCGCGCCACCTATTATATCTTCGTCTAAACAGGGGCGAGACCGGCAGGCAGCACACGGTGGCTAAGTGCAACACCTGTTTATTCGGTCACACAACCAACTGTCAAAAAACCAGGAAGGAAAAGGGGCGGATGCTTATATACATGCTCGAGCCACTATCACACCGAGCATTGACGTCACGAAGCCCAACAGTCCGAGTCCAGGTCACCGCTGATAGCGAAGCGCGTCTGCGTCAGCACCACGATGCACAAACACGATAACACAACACCACCTATCCAGCGCTGGTCTCCCATGTCCAGTGAAAAATGCTCGTCGTCAATGTGCACGGTCTCTTTTGAACATCACTGTCAAAATCAAGCTGAATAATTTCCTCCCCCGAGAGCTGCCTCGCCTTCTCCTCGTTAGCTCAGAGAACACTTTGCTTGCAGTCATTCTAAAAAGACAGGGCGTGCAAACACGGATACAAGAAGGAAGTCACGACACCACAAACGCCGACTAACAACTGAACAGACGCACAACGGCGGAAAAGAAAGAAGGCACGAAATCTTATCTGCGCATGCCCATGTAATAGGCGAACCTATCAATTGGGCATGCGTCGAGCTCTACGTGAAAGATAACTGCTAAGGCATTTGATTCCATCTTTATGCAAGTTAATCGACGGTTGGCTCAAGCATGCGCTGCCACTATTCTCGATATGCCATGCCTCAATCATCAGGCGCGTTTCTTCATTCCTATGCCGGTACAAAACTGCGCATTCATCGAATTTTGGCGTGCACTTACACTCTCGACAATGTAAAGATAGATACCCAGGTGAAAATGTGTAACTGGGAATCCAACTGGTTTCAACTGGTATTAAGTGGGATCAAATGGTCCCAGTTGGGAAACAACTGGTCTCAGTTGATTCCAGTTGCAACTGGTTCCAGTTAGCAGTTGGTCCCAGTTACAACTCAACTGGTCCCAGTTGATTCCATTTGCAACTGGTTCCAGTTAGCAGCTGGTCCCAGTTACAACTCAACTGGTCCCAGTTGATTCCATTTGCAACTGGTTCCAGTTAGCAGCTGGTCCCAGTTACAACTCAACTGATCCCAGTTGATTCAGTTTGCAACTGTTTCCAGTTAGCAGCTGGTCCCAGTTACAACTCGACTGGCCACCAACGGAAACCATGACCAGTTGAACTGGAAGCAGCTTTCAATTGCCGCTGTAGGAGAATATTGCGGGCAAAAAATATACCCCTCACGTTACAGCTAACGATTACTGGAAGTTAACAACAGTCACATTAGGCAGTTATCACCTCAACTTCACCATTACTATCAGCCTTATGTCGGCTCACGTTTATACTCACGTCTACTCACACATACTTCCACGGGCTACCGTTCATACGTCAGCTCGATATTTATTGATCAGAGGCGTGAGCAGCGCAGGGAGAGGGAGAGGAGGTGCCTTGACCTCCCCCCGCAGATTCTTTCACGGAAAGTTATTGATAAAAATATCTCGTGTGAGTCATCTCTTTTAATATAGAGGTCCTTACTAAATTGCAAACTCTGATAACTCTTATTTCAAGGTGCGAGATGAAAATGTGCAAAGTAGAGCACCGATTTTGCGAGATATTGGTGTTAAAGGGCATTGACACTACGGTAGAAAAAGCTGACTATAGGCGAACGGGCTCATGAGTCGGCTCACTCAGACTCACTCAGACTCAGATTGAGCCATGAGTCTGAGTCTGAGTGAGTTCGAGCGAATTATATTTCGGCGAGTCTGAGTCCGAGTGAGTCCAGCTGAGAAAAATTATAGTGAGTGTGAGTCCGAGTGAGTCCGGCCGAGGAAAATTTTGGTGAGTCTGGGTTCGAGTGAGCCCTAACGGCAAGATGTATTTCATGAGTGAGTCTGAGTGAGCTCCTCATTTTTTGCTGACCTATGGTTAGAACTGTGCAGCTTGACCAGGCAGGAGCATTGCGTGTACATAGAGTGCGAGCATCTGCTTGCGGCATAGGCACGTACGATGTTAATATTATACAATTAAACGTTAAGTTTCAGTAAGATCTATGAATGATAACTGAGCATATTTGTTCAATAATCAGTTATGTTTTTTTTCCAGTTCCTAAGGATCAGTGGGTGAAGCCTCGAGGTCGGCGGGTGAGTGCGTGAAGTGCTTGTACGACGTGCATCTGCTTCTAAGGTGACTTACCTGGAGAGGTGTCGAAGTCGTCCACTCGCTCAGGTCGGGGAAGATTGATTGACTCAAGGCGGCCGGGCACAAGCAAAGCGAGTGTTTACGTGTACACGTATTAAAATACGTGTGCAGTTGTCGCTGTATCAGTGTCGTTCTTTCAGACTGTGCCTGGGCAATAGAACGCAAGGCTGAGTTATGTTGATTTGGTTGCACTACCAGAACAGATTGGCAACAGTAACAAAAACTCTGAAATTTCGTTTGCGTTCGCTTGTCCGATACTGACTAGAGGGAGATTTGACAGACTCGTCCTGCGCGCAAGCAAACCACCAAAAGTTTACCGAGCGTAAGCGAATACAAGTACCTCGGAGTATGGGCAAATGGATAAGGTGCAGCTAGGAAAAAGCCTCGGCATGCAGCAAAGAGAAAGAGGAATGCTGCCTATAGACCCGTTCGCTGTTTACAAACAGAGCTGCTGGACGGCTTCCGGTTTTGTGCACCGGCGTAGCATGGTAGCATTGGCGGGGAACAAAAGACTTTGCGAGTAGCCCGCACATTTTCAACACCTTTCTCCCTGTGTCTGGCCAAATATTTTAAATAAATATTCTTCTAAGCAGCACACACAACATTATAAGAGTTATAGTCCTTAATTTTAAGCGCCTTCCTTTTACCTGCAAGCGGAAAAATAGTACTTCCTTAATCTGGCACTAAAAAAAACACGCTTTCTGCTTCGGCGTTAGAGAGTGACAATTGAAGTGACCGGAAGTTCCTTGGGGTGCAACACGTGCTGCTGCTTTCGCAATCTTCAAACCGACCGAAAAGGCGAATAATGAAGCAAAGAGCGTTATGGAGATTTAATAGCGGTGCTTCGGTTCTAAGGTTGCTCCTGTTCTTAGTGATTTATACCTTAATTAGCAAGATTGACAAACTTTCGGAATGCGCCTTAGGTAATTCTATTATTAAGGTTTTTCGTTATGTGGACGATTACTTGATATTTTTTTGTAGTGGTGAGGACTTTGAAACCGTGGTAACCTCAGTGAACAAAAAATTTGAATTAAACGGAGGAGGTCTGGTCTTTACTAAAGAGTTGCCTCAGGATAATGGAATACAATTTCTAGACATTTCCTTAACGTTTCATGAGAACCACGTATGCTGGCAGTATTCTCCTAGACTTTAAAAAACAGCTGCTAAATTTTTCGTCGAAGCACTCGAAGGTTGTCAAAAACGGTATCCGCCTCGTGCGCTGCTGCCTTGAGCTGCACAGGTGGCGCCACCAACGGCGAACGGTGGCGAAAACTGGATGCGCGCGGCGCATAGAAGCCTTGGGCAAAGCACCCGTTACTCGCCGTTTTTTCTATTAATTTTTCATTCTCGTTTGACATTTGCACTGCCGACGCTGCTCCACTAGACAACCATGCCGTTTGTTACGTCGATTGTTCTATATTATTTGTTTTAAAATGACAGGCCCGTTTTGTTTTGCGCGTGCGCGCGATGCACTGCGTGCGTTTCTTACGTGCATGCGTCTAAGCAATGCCTCCTTGTATGCCCGCCGCGTGGGCCGATAAACCCGGTTAGAGTTCACTCTAACCCGGTTCCGTACCCTCTCCCTCTTTTTTTTCTCCGAATGGATGGACGGATGCTATGAGCGTCCCCTTTATAACGGGGCGGTGAATAACGGGGTGTTACGTACCTGAATCAGTACGTAACGTGGCGCATGCACGCAGCGACTGCAGTAATGATTACTCGCTGTCTTCTCGCATTGTGAAAGTCCAGTTACGGTTGTAGGTGAAGCAACTTTGTGTTTTGATTCCCCGTGTTCGTGAGACCTACCCGTCGTTGTTGAACGTTCACACTCGTGTTATACCATTAGCGTTGCGCGGTTGGTTGAATTCAACTGAACTCGGCACATTGTCAAAAGTTCAGCGCCTGCAATTTACGCGTCGGGAAGGCTGCTATATATTTAAGCCGCTAAATATAACTGGCACTTAATACATGCTTTGCAAGTGCCACCTTGCAGTAGCCACCTTCTGACTGTGCGATTTTCTAGCTGCGTTTGCGCAGCAGGTCTTATGCGCCTCAAAAGTCGATATCCCCATAAAAAGAAAGTGCAAGCATGGCGCGAGAGCCGAAAAAACGAGGCGAGCAGTTCATCTTGCTTCACAGTGGTTAAAGCTCAGCTAGCTGCCTCGCGTCTTAATCAGCGGGTTATGAGCGGCACGGAGGACTTGACTCTAACCTCCTCAGAAAGAAAGTGCCATGGCAGTATTATTTCTATCTTTCGCACGCCGCAAACGTTTGTTCACGAAAGTACACGGCTGCTACTGCAAGCATGGTATATAAAAACAACAATCATATGATTCATAGTCCACAACGCAGACCATCGATAGCGTGCACGGCTTCATTTCGGGGTGCATATGGACCATTACGCATCTTTAACATGACAGAATGAGACTTACCTCGAGGTATACATTCTACACGATGTAATCGCGACTTGCGAAATGCATTTCGCTTTGAGTCGGGCGTCGTTGTCGTCGATCGTCTCCTCTTCACCGTAAACGTGATTGACGAGCCTTTCTCCTTTGATCAAGTTCGCTTTTCCGAAGTGCCTGTCCAGCTTGAAGATCTTTTTGCAGCCGCACTGCAGGCGGTACGTTGTGAGACCCGCAAGTGCACCGCGAGAGCTCTGCACGTGCACGGAAGCGAGCGGCAGCGCGTTGGAGAGAAGGGAAAACGCGCGTTGTGTGCCCCCAGTTTCAATTTTTATGCCAGAGATGGCGCTGCCTGTCAAGAGTAGCAGCGCCACTAAGCGATGCTTGGGGAGCCTATGGGCAATCTATAGTAGAATGCGCACAATCTGCAGTGAATGGGCCGAGTATGTTTGTAAGGACAGTAAGGACAGAAAACCAGACGAGCTCGATCTATAGACCTAGCTGCAGGTGAGAAAAAACGCCGCCATGCTGGGTTGCGCGCGGGAGTATATAAAGGCTGACGTCAAAGCCTCGACAGTGTATTTTTGAGTAGTGACGCCTATTTAGCGCAGCCGCGAGAGGATTATGGCGTACGTGCTGGTCTATACGTACTGTATATTTATTAAGGCGAAAGCCTTAGATGCCTTATCAAACGCGCAAATTGACCGTCAGCGTCTCGCGTCAGCGGCGCCGGGCATAACACGAGTGATGCAAAAAAATCATTACGTGATGACGTCACCATATGACGGCACAAATGGCTGAAACTTGTGACGTCATCATGAAGTCGCAAATTTTGGCGTGACGTCACGCGACGTAACGTCACATGATGCCGTCATCACGTGGCATCGTAGTTTCGTCAAATGTGTGCCGATCACGGAGACAGTGCAAAACCAGGTGAGGTGCCTCCGATACTGGAGGCAGTGCGAAACCACGCTAGGTGCACAAAGCTTTCGGAGGGTGGCGACTAAGAAAAAGAAGATGGCTTTCGCCTTCTGGTCGTCTTAGGTGAATGCATAAGAGACCCTCTGGGTTTTTTATTCAGGCGAAAGCCTTAGGTGTCTATGTTGGCGGTGACCTTGGGTGGAGGCGGGCGAAAGCCTCACCGTAGCAGAAAGCCCTCGGCGCTGCTCCGAACAAAAAACGAGGTTCGAACGGGAATCGAACCTAGGCATTCTACGTCGCAGTCAAGCGTTCTACCACAAAGCCACGGGAAAAAATTACACCATCTCCCGCTAAAGGGGACCATGAGGCGATGCGAAGCCGGAGCACTTCCACGATCGCGTTCCGTTGGCGTTCATTGGGCATGCTACCGACCTCGGGCACGCTACCGACCTCGCGTCGTGGAACGCGAAGAGGAACACTACGCGCGTCGTGTCTTCCCTCTAGCTTGGCCGTTAATTCTCACAGGTCGAGCGGGGAACGCGGTCGACAGACGCGCGAGAGGGAGGCAGCGTAGGATAGGAGAGAGAGGGGGAGGGGACGCGCATGCGCTGGCGCTCATCGCGGCGTTGCGCAGGAGAGAATTTTGGCATGTCGAGCCCGCATTTTAGAGGAGTCAACCGAAGCAAGCGCTGGACTGAACGCGCGCAGCGCTCTACCCGCTTTATATTCACACTTGAAGGAGAGGAGACTAGAAGAGGAGAGTAGCGTATGCGCCGCGAGAGCAGAAGCGAGAGCGCAGAAGAAGCGCAAGCAGGTGCTGGGAGAGAAGTGGAGAGTAACGCGCAGTTGTTGGAGAGAGGGAAGGAGGAGAGTTGCGCATGCGTAGTGTGAGTGCGTACGCCAACGCCGCGGGATATACCCCCGAGCAAAAAGATGTTTCGCATCTAAAAAGACCCTGCACGGGTGTAATGTCGTGCGAGGAGCCACGTTCATAGACGTGATGTATTCCATGCCGGAAACGTAAAATCGCATCAGGCGTCACACCATGCGAACTGCGCAACGATTGGTTCGTGTAAAGCTTCGCGCCCATGACTAAGGCTCAGTCATCACTCATCAGCCACGGCATCAACAAAGTGGGCAGCTACGTAGAGTGCCTTATACAGACACTTCGCTAGCCTGCACACCTTTGAAAAAGACGAAGGCGCTCACACGAGGCATTCAAAGGGTCGATTTAACGCCAATCATTTGTACTTACTCGTTGCGTCTCATTTGTCACACATGAGTGCAGCCAGGCTTTCGCCTTCTTGTGCTGCCGAATTTCGTATTAAGTAATGAATTTTGTTTGTTATGCAGGCATTAAAATAAGCTGGTTGTTGCATTTCTTGTCTGCTTGCAGGTTTTCCTTTCATGTTAGTGCCGATTTTGATGGGCCTTCACAGTCTGCACAATGTTGCGATGGACGTTGCCGAGTAGGAAGCATTAGCCAAAGCCAAGCGAAAACAAGAATCTTCGTGAACTACTTAACCGCGCTACGTTGTACAATACTGCCTTGAATTGCATCACTGGTCTTTGAAGGAACTAACTTGCGCTAAAGCCAAGAAGGGTGAGCGGATACCCGGAACACGGCCTCTGTGTGTGAGCGCGCGTATGTGTTGGGACATGCTCTTGACAAGAAAGGGCGAACTTCGCCGGTAGGTGCTCGTAGTTTTATGCCACGTAAGTAAAATTTCGAGAGGTGGGGGGACTAGCTATGAAATGTAGCATAAATGATAATAATAATAATAATCAATCAATCAATCAATGATTTATTTAACGTGCCCAGGAACAACCGTAAGGTCTTTGTGCAGGCGCACGCAAAAAACAATAAAAATAAACTATACAATACAGACAGTCTTCAGAAATAAAAAGAGCAAATACACGTAGACAAAGAGAAATGAACACAAAAGGGGAGGAGTAAAATAAGACAACACGAGAAATATTGAAGGGGAATGAAAAATTAGATTGCATATATACAACTATGCGGAAAGACGGAGAAGGGAAGACTTAGTACATTGTGCCATACTATGTCAAAACAGTACAAAGCTCGGATAAAAACAATGATTGTGGACTGTGAAAAATGTCAAGATCAAGAAAATTAACATTATAGAGACTTTGTATTCTGTGAACGAGAGTGTTGGAAGAAGCAGGCGGGTACATGAAACGGTCTGTTCTCTCTGGTTAACTTACGCGGAATTCGAAAATTAACACAATTGAGAAGTACAGGGCAGGATATGATACCGTGGACTAGCTTGTAAAGAAACAAGAGATCAGAACGATTTCGTCGGCAGTGAAGTGATGGCAATGATAATAATTCAGCAGTATTTGAACGAGATTTTTTAGCAAAGCGATGGTTATATATGCTAAGGAATTTTTTCTGGACTCGTTCAATGGTGTTACCGCTGGATTGAGCAATGCCATTCCATATCACGGACGCATACTCCAGTTGAGGAAGACATAGCGCGGTGTACAATTTTCGGAAGGGCATAGGAGAACGGAATTCTCTAGACAATCTGCAAACACAGCCTAGGGTGCGAAGACCCCGCAAAGCAACACGCTTAGCGTGAGCAGAAAAGTTAACGTGCTATCAACAACAACACCAAGATCACTGATCTCATAAACCTTGCATAAAGACACAGAATTGACAGAGTATTGAAATGACACGCTAGATGTTTTGCGAGTGATAGACATGAATTTTGTCTTCGAGGCATTCAGAGAAAGGTTATTAGCGTTGCACCATTCGGAAAAAGAGCGCAAATCTGACTGCAGCAAGCGACAGTCGTTAACTGAATGAATTTCCTTAAAAATCTTGATGTCATCGGCATACAAGAGGAAAGAAGAATTACGAATGGCAAAAGAAACATCATTAACGTAAATTAAAAATAGGAGTGGGCCTAATACTGACCCTTGAGGGACCCCACTAGTCACTTTATACAAAGAAGATGATTGGCCATTTACCGCTACATAACAATATCTATTGAGCAGATAGCTCTGCAGGAGATTCACAACCGACAAGTCAACATCAAATTGCGCAAGTTTAACCATAATCAGTGTGTGGCTGACTACGTCAAAAGCCTTGCTCAGGTCACAGTAGAGTACGTCAACCTGTCCTCTCTATAGGTGTGGAGATCTGCGTCATGAAACTAGCAAGATTTGTGGTAGTTGAGCGGCCAGCGAGAAAACCATGTTGATTAGGAATCAATGAGCTTTTAACACTAAAAGACAATATTTTGTGAAGAGCCAGCTCGAAGATCTTTGATGTGGCACATAGTAGAGAAATCGGGTGATAATTAGAAACATCTGTTTTAGAGCCCGACTTAAATACTGGGAAAACACGAGCAGTTTTCCACATGCTAGGAAATGTGGAAGTGTCCAGGCAGTTATTAAATATCGTAGTCAGTACTGGGACAAATATACTACTATAAGCTTTTAGTATGGCGGAGGGGATGCCATCTGGGCCACATGATAAGGATGGTTTTAAGCACTTAATGCATTCGCAGATAAGATTTTCACCCAGCGACAAAGCACTGGGTGAGCGAACTGCCTTAGGCGGTCTGATATCAGTGCTAGAGTCTGAGGCCTTATAAACGGATGAGAAATGTGCGGCAAAACAGTCAGCGACGGCATGCACTTCTACCCCATTTGAGTCTAGTAGTCTCAAAGACTCTCCGCTTTTGCTGGACCGTTTACGTACATACTTCCAAAACTCAGCTGGCCTGTCAGAAGCGCTTTTTTCTAAGAATTCAATATACGAACTATGATCCCGTTTATATAGGCGTTTAGCGAGAGTTCGAAAAAAGCTGAACTCTTCCTTCCACTCGCTCGATGGAGAACATTTAGATTTCCTGTGTGCGCGATCTTTATGCTTCAGTGCACTGATAAGTTCAGATGAGAACCAGTGGGGATATTTACGTTGTTTATGTGTGTATTGGGGAATAAAATTACGCATGCTGCTCAGTACAAGCTCCGCAAACTGATCAACCTGGTCATCAGCATTTGGTTTGTCAGTAACCTGTGACCAGTCAACGGTGGACAAGTAATGATACAGGCCTGTGTAATCACCTCGCTTGAAAGCAAATCTTGGAGATCTGTTTACATAACTGCTGTAGCTCGTTGTTTTGGCTGATGCGGATAATCTTACGTTAAGTGGTGGGTGGAATTTGTCAGGACGTACAAGAGAGATGCTGGAGCGGGAAACTTCAAGGGGTTGATCGTTTGACACACACAGGTCTAAGACGTTGCCACTGGAATTGACGACTGAGTTATGTTGCAGTAGGGAATTAAACGCCAGAAAGTCCAAGAGCAGGCTGCACTTTTTCTCTATGAAATGATTGTAATGAGAAAAGGTAAGCGTACTCCAGTCAATTCCAGGTACGTTGAAATCCCCAAGAACAATAATTCTGTGTCCACTATGAGAAGATATCACAAGTTCAATAGAAGACATCACATCATGAAACGAGGCAGGGGAAATGCTGGGTGGTAAATAGAAACATCCAATCAATAATTTTTCACGGCGCTCAAGGTTGATTTCTAGCCAGATCGATTCTTCGATGGTTTCTGCATTTCAGTGAATTGTCAATGGCAATCAGCACGCCACCGCCTTTCTGTTTGGTTTCACTGAAATCTCGGTCACTGCGGAAGGTGGTGTAGGTCGGGGGAAAAAAGTCAGATGAGGGAATTTCAGTGCCGAGCCAGGTTTCAGAGATAGCAGTAATAGGAAAAGCAGACGAAAGAACATTAGAGAAAAACTCGAGTGTCTTGGTACGCAGACCCCGAGCATTTTGGTAGAATATGTCTACGTCACACGGCACTTTGGATTCCAGTCACTATCTCAGAGGGATGAAGCATGTCATCGCGCAGCTCCCCACGAAATGGCTTGAAGAGGCATCCGAGGGGCCACATCGAAGGGTCATTCAGGCGTTGTAGTGTTTCCTCGTCAACTTCAATATAGAATGAAGTATATGACTGGAACTTTGTTTGAAGTCGCCGGCAGGAGATGGGAGACAGATCCAATGAAGCAATATGTTTTTTAATGTCAGCAGTAGTGGTGTCCGGGCTCAGCTTCGTAACAAAAATGGCCTTTGGCCATTGTGGCCTTTGTGGCCGTTGAGCTACAGATATAGTGGATGTTTTCATAACTCCAAACGAGGCGGGTTTCTTCTTTCTTTCACCCTCAGTCACAGCTGCAGAAGAGGCTGTCACAGGCATCACACTGACACGCTCCGACGTGTCTACGTCAGCTGGCGGCGAAGCCGAAGATGAAAGAATTTTGGAGAGGGGTTGTTCGGAGAACGCAGGTTGCTTGGAGGTCACAGACGGGTCAACGGTCACATGCGCTGGGGGTTTCACAGGTGCCTTCACTGCCACGGCGGCCGTGCGGCGCGTCAGCTCCTCACGCAGGAAGCGGACCTCTGCACGAAGGGAGGCGACCACGCGAGCTTGTTGTTCAACACCGCGGGAATGATCCTTACGGAGCCGCTCGTTGTCTTCGCGTAGTTGGGATACCTCGTCGCTGAGGAACGAGATTCCCTCCAATGCGTCGAGGAGGAGGCGGCGCAGCCCGGCGAGTTCGTCACCCGGAGGGGTACACGTGGAGAGGGAACCGGTTTGAGAACTGCAATGCTCACCGCTGCACCCCGACGAGCTACTTTCGCTAGGCTTACCAGAAGCACGGCTCAGATCACATAAATTGCAGCAAAATGAGCGCGATCCAGACTTCAGGAGTTGCAGCTCTTCATCAGGCCAGGTTACACATTTCGCATGAACGCGTTTAGAGCAACTTTCACAGCGGAAAAACTGCTGCTTACCGAAAAACGGGCAGGAGCATAGCAAGCATGCATCCCGACTAATAATAATAATAATAATAATAATAATAATAATAATAATAATAATAATAATAATAATAATAATAATAATAATGATAATAATAATAATATCTGGGGTTTAACGTCCCAAAACCACGATATGATTATGAGATACGCCGTAGTGGAGGGCTCCAGAAATTTCGAAGTATAAATGATGATGGCAAGAGACACAGAACTACGTGCTCGAAAACCGCCTTGTCTTCACCAGCCTTGAAAAAAAAGAAAAAGCGGCATCTATGGTACACGCTGTTTTTTTATTTTTGAAGCGTAAGCACTGAAATAAAATTGAGTGCATTTCATGATGACTCATTAAAAAAAGATTCCCGTTTCTTGCGATTCCCAGCTCTTATGTTTTTACAGTCCACTGAATACGCAGGGTTCAACTCTCTCCTGTATGTGGGTGTTTATGCTCTGGGGAAAACGCTTTTCGCGTTTAAGCTTCAGGCATGTCATGCCCAAAGAATCGTGTTAGTCAACAGACACTTGCAAGGAACACCTTGAAGTTTAGTTGCAACTGCTATGAAATTTCAGTTCGGCTACATTGCTGTAAGAAGCTGTGGAACTGATAATTGACCAATTCACTTAACAGCACATATAAGCAGTCAAAACAGAGGAGTCAGGCAATACAATTGATATCCCGTGCCATGCATGGCAAATTCGTCGCAGGTTATTCCATACGCAAAATATCGCACTCAGCCAAACACCAAACGAGAACCAAGACATTGACGAAATGCGCCACAAAGAAAAGGTAAACTTTATTTCCGCAAAGAGACATATTCGTAGGAAATCGCACAGGCAAAATGCATGAAAGAACGCACGTTGCGAATATTCTTTTCACGCAGGGAAAAACCTTGCAAGAATGGTAATAAAGAAATATCCTTGTTTTATTAAATTCGTTCCACAACATAGCAAAGCAGTACATAATGAGTAATCTGCTTTGCCAATGAAGAGCAAGGAGCTGTTTTAGATGCGAAGTATCTCTTGCTCGGAGGTATGTAACGCGGCGTGGTAATCCGCACGCGGCGTAGTAGTCCGCACTCACACTACGCATGCGCGACTTTCCTCCCCTCTCTCCAACAGCTGCGCGTTACTCTCTCCACTCCTCTACCAGCACCTGCTTGCGCTTCTCCTACGTTCTCGCTTCTGCTCTCACGGCGCATACGCTACTCTCCTCCTCTAGGCTCCTCTCCTTCAAGTGGTAGAGCGCTGCGCGCGTTCAATCCAGCGCTTGCCTCGGTTGGCTCCTCTGAAGTGCGGGCTCGACATGCCGGAATTCTCTTCAGAAGAATGTTTTGCTGGGCGAGTTGGTAATGTTCCATTATTAAACTTAGCGCAAAATAACACGGACAAAGTGAAGTGGCAGTGAAGTGCGCTGTGTATGTTACCACTTCACTTTGTCCGTGTTATTTTGCGCTAAGTTTAATAACGGAATTCTCTCCTGCGCAGCGCCGCGATGAGGGCCAGCGCATGCGCGTCCTCTCCCCCTCTCGCTCCTTTCCTACGCTGCCTCTCTCTCGCGCCCCTGTCGACCGCGTTCTCCGCAGGCCCTGTGAGAAATAATGGCCAGGCTGGAGGATACGACGCGCGTAGTGTTCCTCTTCGCGTTCCACGACGCGAGGTCGGTAGCATGCCCAGCGAACGCCAACGGAACGCGCTCGTGGAAGTGCACGGCTTCGCATCGCCTCATGGTCCCCGTTAGCGGGAGATGGTGTAATTTTTTGTCCGCTAGGGGGTGTCTCCGTATGGAGCTTGAACGCATGCTAGCGCCGCACTTCAAAGGCTACGCTGATATAGTAAACCATGAAAAGCTCACTTAGTTTTAATGTTTAATTTGTACTATGCGCTACTTCGTAATGGTATACAGCGATGCTGTTTCACACGCTTGGCTATGGTGAGCCGTATGAAGGAACGAACAGTCGGGATACGACAAGGTAGCAATGGATTACCAAAACAAATGTCGACCAGGGACCACAGCAGACATCTGGGCACCCCGCTAAGCAGCAAGATGGCCAGTGCAAATGTTGCAAGCGTTTCGAAAAATGTGCGCCGCCGTGACTGTTGGCCCATCGATAAGCATCACGATGGAATTCACCGATCACACGAGATTTGCCATCTAAAATACCACGAAGTGGAACTGCCGGATGAAATGAGCGCAGCGTGCATGCAAGCACAACACACACGCAACATTGCACGAATGCAAACACAAACATGCGTGTGCAGACACATGCAAACGCACGTACGCAGCTTCGCAATGCGAGCCAGCACCAGCGTACCATTCCGAAAATACAGAGAGCGAATTCAGCTGTTTAGTTTACGAGCAAGAATGCCTACGCGAACTCGATGATAGAGGCACCTTCTAGCGACTGAGGAGCAAGTCACTAACGAAGCATAACAGAATATCACCTAGAAACCTTCACTCCAGCTAGCATACATTTGGTAGAACGAATAGTAACTTCAGGGGGGCTGCACGATGTGCGACTTGCTGCACAACGACGTAACACTGTTTTCTGGGGCTGCTTGTCTGGTGACTTTAAGAATAGAAAGACATGCAGCAATGCTGTCGGCACTAGATGTGATCGGCTGCAACACAGGCGGGACAGGCCTTGCGGTGCACCGGATGATAAGGGTTGCAGACCTGAAACAAGCAAGCATATTAACTATACCCTTCAACACAGTGTCTCGCTAACGTATACGGAAACACTATACTTACAGGCTGTTGATGTAGTGCAGATTGGGGACAGCATACAACATGACACGGATAGCCATGAGGCAGGATTGTAGACACGGTCGTCTGTAACACATCAGGTGCCGAGGCAAGACCGGGTTCAGGCAAATCTGTTGTATGCACTGAAGGGCAAAGGCTGCAGAACTGAAACGACAAGCAGGCACCGTGTAATTATCGGCCGCCAGCGCGAATTCGCAGTACGGGTCGATGGGACACAATGAGCTTACGCACAGTTGACGCTGTGCACAGCATGTATCAGCCACGAGGGCCAACTGCGGACGCAGTCAGCCGCAAGACCAGGCGCTCAACATCCGTGTGGGGCAAGACTAGATGCGGGAATATCACTGGTGTGCGCCTGAGGTCAAAGCTCGGTTCACGTACGTGAAACTGCAAAGGGACCACTTACTAAACAACGCACAAGCCATGTACAGTCGCAATCGTTTTGAGAGTGAACACAGGAGCGCGTGGCTTTCTCTACTACTATAGCGACGTTAGGCGACGCGTTACAGTATCTGCACGCATGCGCGAGGAGGGTAGCTACCCTTCGCGCGCATCACGTGTGTCGTCTGCTATAGCCGTTCTTCGGCCTTAGTGGGTGATCGTATTAAGCCGGCAACTAAAATTTGGATGCTTTCAGCTCGAACGGTGCGCTTGTTATGCTTGGCGTGTCACCTAGTTTCTCTCTTTCTCTTCCTCCTGTGTTCTTGCATCGGAACTGTCATTTGGTGCACGTTTCATAAAAGATCGACACGTTTAAGGAAGAGATATCAGTAAACTGGAACAATTTTGTTTCAAGGTATATTAGTATTTTGTCATAAACCCTTTTGCAAAAGACACTCCTGCCATTCTGGAGGGTAGTGACGAGTACACCGCTGACACAAAGTTATGATGCGCTCAAATATTCTCCGACTCTTCGCGAACGGCTACCTATAGCTCGCCCGCAGTCGCCGCGTAAACAGGGTGTCACGCAATGACTGCTTTTACGTATATTCCCATATATTTTCACAAATGTTCATGCCGGCCAGAAGATCACAGCGATCCTACCATTTTCTACATGCTATTTCACAACTTAAGCCGTGTATACCGGCGCCAGCTATGTCATGCTGGAACACAAAATGTGCGTTGGGGGAAACCGACCAGATACAGATTAGAGCATTGCACGGGCCGTGATTCTCCGCCCGGGCCCGGCCCGGGCCCGGGACTCGTTTACATTTACCCGCCCGAGCCCGGCCCGGCGACTCAAAGCGAGGACCCGGGCCCAGCCCGAACCCGAGAAAACATTTCGCCTACCCGGCCCGGCCCGACCACAGATCGGGCCCGACAGGGGCCCGAGCCAATAGGTGGTGTTGCCCGCACACAGAGTCGACCGCAAGGCGTTTTAAGTGGCAAATATCTACGCATGTTTGGCGCATGCTTCGCTAGCAAGTATACTTTAACCTACGGTGCTTTCTTGTAAAAAGAGGCTGGCTCACCATGGAAACAGTTGAGCGGACATACTGGGTACGATGAACGTTTGTTCAGCAGTGGTATATACTGTGCCTAATTTTCTAGGAATACAATCGGGATCATCAAGAGCGTTTTGTAGCAGAGACTGCAGGAACTTTTATTTATAAGTTCGTGACGCAAATTAATAAGTAAGGGAAAAGGAGTAGCCAGAGCCATGTATAGGCACCAACCTCTCCTTAAACACATTTATTAAAAAAAAAACAGAAAGAAAAGTGGTGTGCAGCATGAGTCCGGTTTCAATAAGGAGTGCAATAAAAACAGAGGGGACAGAGAACAGAATGCTCTCTTCACTTTGTTTTTATTGCGCTCTCTATTGAAATTTAAATGGACACGAAAGTGAAACAATGAATCGGCTTAGATTGATAACTTGTACTCTGAGAAATCTAATGTCGTTTGTTTCACCGACACAGATGCATTAATAAAGGAGAAAATCAAGGTCAAGGCTTCATTTTTAAATTTCGCGCCAAAATCTCCACGCGTGAGAACACGGATTTCAAAGTGTATTTTTCGTATTTTGGCGACTTTGGCTTGTCGAAATTTCCTGAAGCTTCGTATGTAAAGTCTGTGACCCCCCCTCGGAAGACAATGCACTTCATTCTTACCGATTAGGAACTGCGTAGGACCTAGGAGACGCCGTCAAAATCTATGACGCGTTTGATGCGGGAATTTCAAGGTGGCGTCACAAGCCGTAATTTCTTTTTGCGCGTTTTCTCGCTACCCATGCGTCTTCTCGCGGCAGGCGTGGTGATTTTGGAATTGTGAAAGAGTAATTTGCTAATTAGACAAAAATCGTTTTCCCTTTTCGTGTCCCTTTAAAGCGTCCTGTAACGACAAAGTGCACCGTTCTGGATATGTAGCACATATATCTTCATCATAATAGCACCTTGCCGCATCAAGATAAATAGAGGAAAAGAAAAAAACAAATTTATTACATTTGTTGTAAATACGCTAACCTAGATAAAAATTATAACGAACCGCGCACACCACGTACACTTTGGAAATACGTATAAGAAGCCAAATGGAAAAAAAGAAACTATTTGTCATAGCATTCTTTTCATATGTCACACCACTGCTGTTATATACAGTTAAGCTTTTGTGTCATAGTTTGTGGTTTATTTGATCGCATGTTATTGTAAAAAAAATTAAACTTATAAAGAGATTCCCCTATAAGCACACCATGCGCCGTTGCATCACATGTCCTGCCGCGCTAAAGTTTCTTTCACTGCTTGCGCTATTGGCCGCAGAGCCGCACATCTGCCTTGCGAAATGTGAAGGCGTCGGCAGTCGTAGTTCATGACTTCCACCACTGGAGCAAATTTAGGATGTCTTTTTGAACCTCTGCAGAATAAAAATAGCTGTCAAGCTGATCCCTTCATTTCTATCGTTCCTGAACGTTGTGCCACTCTTCAGTATAATCTATAAATGCCTCTGAGGGCTTCTCCTTGCAGTTTTCAGCAGTGTTTGTTATGCACGGCTTGCACAGGGCGCTTTTTTAATATTATAATGGTGTATGCCTTCCTAACGATGCTGTACCGGTAGAAGGTGGCCTACGCTGGTAAGACTACACTGGTAGGACTGGCAGTAGGTGGACGAAGTGATTGCGGTCTATTTTCTGGGTTCATTGCAGTTTGGTAATACAGGTGCGAATAAGCTTCTTGACCAGTGGCGTAGCAAGGGGTGGCACATCGGGCGCGTACCCCCCCCCCCCCCCCCCCACCACCAATTTTTTTCCATACGCCTTGTGCAACGCCTATAGAGGCGCCACTGATAGCCGCCTAGCGGGCGCCGCCGACAGTACGTGCGGGAAGCCGAGCAGACGACAGCGCTTTGCACAGCTTTGCTGTGAGGAGATGAATGAAGCTCGCGGCTGCTATTTCCCCTTCGTGCGGGTGCCAGACAACTAATTCTGCACTGGCAGCTGTAGGAAAGGCGCGGGCCTCTACGAAAGTTGACTTGTGCACGATGTTTGTCACGAACGAGCGCTTAACTAAGCGCACGTCGCCGATTTCGAACGACGGCATGAAAGCCTGGCGCCGACGGTTCGTGCGCGACAGAGCGGGCGCATCGAAAAAACAAGTATAAAAACTAATTCAGCAGATCCCACGCACCGTGGGAATCGATGTTATGCGAAGCATGTGCGGGATGGTGACTGTGGCGAAACGTTACGGACTGGCGCTAGAGAAATGATGGAAGTGGCATACGCATACTCATATGTTGAAGAGTTGCATATGTATTATATAACCAGTTGTTTACAGTTGCGTAACGATGCCAACAGCAACATGGGTGTTACCATCACCAGACGCGGTAAGCTGATAAGTAGTGCTCAAATTCTTCAGTACTTGATATCGCGAATCCGAACAGCACAAAGAAGAAACACAAATGAACAGGACAGCCGCTTCTCGCAATTAAAGGGGTATTCAGACGGAGGAGAAATGCTCGGGGGGTAAAGGCGGAGCCTAGTGACGTCAACTCGCGAGGAGAAGTCGCCACAAATGCCCCCCACTCACATGGACGGGGCGAACGGAGGGGGAGACCAGTGTTACCAGACTACTCCTGTGGCTTGTACCGCCCGTTTCACCAGCTGCTGACGACGATGACCCCAGCTACAGATGACCCCAACTGCAGACTGGACACCCACTGCCGCTCTCTGCAGGAGCAAGTGCAACAATGTGGCCAAACAAGAGCCAGAAATTCCGCCACATCCCCCACCGCCGGGGGATTGTTTGTCCTTTCGGGGAAAACGTCCCCGTCTCCTCCGAGGAGGCGCGGGGGGGTCACGCCCACTCGCTAATCCGTGACGTCGTGGTCACGTGATCCGCAACCCCCCCGTCTCCCCCGAGCATTCCTCCCCCGTCTGAATACCCCTTAAGCTTCATTCAGCAAAGTTCCCCTGGAGTACACACAGCCGAGTGGCACACGCAGGCGCACTGCCCTTACGTTACAGTCACAGTTGTATTTGTTATAGTTGCATTACAGTTGTCATGCTTATACTTATCTGTTATGACGGGAACGCACGCACGTTTCACGACCCATGTGTATGTGCAGCAGGGGTTCTTGACATATCTTGAACAAGGTCCTCATCCCCGTGATGAGTGAGCACCAGCAGCTGGACCGGACTTGTTAATCGGATCCGTTCGTGATCGCGGCTACGAGGGGTCTAAGTGTAGTGAAGTGCGAGGTATAGCACAGCTGGTGGAAATCCTGGATGCATCTTACGATGAAATGATCTATGACACCTCCCGTCTTGCACGTGGCAGCGAGGTCTTTTGATGCCCTATCCACATTCAAGCCGTCTTTCACGCAGTATAAAGAGCAGGCGTTGTTGGGTCTTGATAAATCAATGTTGCAGCCATTGATGCAATTGCATTGATGCAATTGCAACCAATGATGAGAGGCCTGGTTCTCTCGGCAGAATTATTGTAGGAAGCATCGACCCCGATTTTTGCGTAATCCACGTGGTCCACGTTGCGTACCACGTGAACGAGTGCATGGTAGTTGAGCGTCTTCCAGGGATGTTCTGTCTTCAGCTTCCTCACTTCCCTTGTGTCCGCCGCGGTAGTGTAGCGGTTACGGTGCTCGGCTGCTGACCCGAAGGTCGCGGGTTCGATCCCGGCCGCGGAGGTCGAATTTTGATGGATGCAAAATATATGCCCGTGTGCTGTGCGATCTCGGTGCACGTTAAAGACTACCAGATGGTCACATTTAAAGCCGCAACAATTATTATTATAATCACTTTGCTTGCGTGTCAATGTGTATGTTCGCGTTTACTGCGCTGGTTGAGACTATGTATCACCTGTGGCACGTACCCCCATAACATAAACCCTGGTATGCGGGTATGTGCCACATGTGACTGAGAGAAAGGGTTTCATGACGTACGCGACAGGCATTTTGCGTTATTCATGTCACGACCAGTGAATCGTTTTCCCTATACACTGATCTCCTGTTATGCCAAGTTTGGTATATTAGAAGTTATGGAGACGACCATGACAGCGCTCAGACGTAGGCGGCTAGATAGATAGATAGATAGATAGATAGATACGTAGATAGAAACGCCCAAAGTGCCTGAGGTTCGCTAAGAAATGCTTCGCATTTAAAATGCGCCGGGAGCGCGCCCGCGCAGAAGACGCCACCGACACAGCCAACGAACGCGAAAAGATCGGGATTAGAGCTGTGCACGGGCCGTATTTCCGAGCCCGGCCCCGGGCCCGCTGACTTTATCGAAGGCCCGCCCGAGCCCGACGGCAAAGGGCTGCGAGCCTGCCCGGCCCGGCCCGACGTACGAAAACACAATCCCGGACCCGGCCCGGCCCGGCCCGGCTTTTTGAAGGTTCGCTGCGAAAACAAAACATCGTTTTCCGGTAATTTGGCATTTTATTGAGCATATCGAATATGATCAAACGACACACGACGAACAGTCTCTAATAGAGACTGTTCGCGGCACTTTTGCTATACAAGTAGACGGCCTCATGCCAGCAACAATGGAGTTCGCTCGCCAAAGCCGTCACGTGTATGTGGCATGCCAATGCAAGCGTCAGCTTGCACGAAGGCGATCTACGTCGGGTCTCTCGTCGCTATCGCGTGCATTTTCACTCATATGGGATTTGGCCTTAAATCTAACGCGAATAGTCGCGTGGCGCCATCACTAGCTCAGGCGGTGTTACTTCTCTGTTTGTCGGAGTGCAACAGAGGCAGTGCTTTACCTGCTCTCCTTTTGTTTAAAGTGGCGAATGGAAAGGAAAAGCGGTAAAGGGCGGTCGCGGAAAAGGCGCTGTATGCGTGCTGGAAGACAATTTCCGCTCATTCTCTATATTTCGGGCTTGAGTCGGGCTTTACGCCGGGCCCGAGCCCGGCCCGATAAAGCTCCAAGTAGCCCGAGCCCGGCCCGGGCCCGAGGTGAAAGTACGCCGGCCCGCCCGAGCCCGGCCCGCGGGCCGGGTCGGGCTTTCGGGCTACCCGGAGCCCGTGCACACCTCTAATCGGGATATTCGAGAAAGCAAAGCCGAGCCAGCGGCGCCGTCTGATTCCGCAGACGAATCGGTGAGAGGATCTCGCCCTTTCCCTAGCTTTCGCTGTGCTACGCACAGACGAATCATACGCGCCTTCCCGAACCCAGGCGCGAGCCGATACAGGCAATGCAAGCGCAGCAAGCGCGCGGGGGCAGTGTCAGTCAGTGAGGAGTTAGTCGGCGAAGAAGTTATCTCGTTCTAGTGATAGCATCGTTCGCTCGACCGCAGAAGACGTGTTGTTTGATGATCTAGTGCTGTGAGTTAAGTATCAAGAGATGACAGTGACAAGTTTTGAAGAGGGTCGCCGAGAAGACATGTGATGACCAACTGCGGAGGAGAACGAACGCCCGCGTGGAGTGAATCGTCATGCCGGTGAATATCAAAGGTGCGTCGCGCAGACCAGCGTAACAAGATCCAGCTATGAGGTGCAGCTCGTGGTGAACATCCGCTTTGTTTTGTTTACAAAGGTGACGTCTCAATCACTTCTTGTTCTTTCTGAAGTCAACCATTGCTGCATTTCTGTTTCCGTAAATAATAAATATAGAACTTAGCTTGTAATAGCGCGGTACATGTACCGCGCTAGTACAAGCTAAGTTCATGGATGACCAACTCGACCGAACTACAACACTTCTGAAATATAGAACGTTTGAGCGAAGTGCCCTGCACGCCGGTCGAACCGAACCAACGCATGCTCAGGCTGATAACTTTGGTCGTCTACCAGTGTCAACATGATCGAGTGCATCCAGCGAGCACCGATATGACAGAACGAAAGCATTAGAACAAGAAGCGACGTGTTAACCCGCACAATGACGAAGCGGCTCGTCTTTGCCAACGAACAGCTGCGATCCACTGCTTCCGTCGCTCTTGCTCAGGAGGCATTGCGGTAAGTGAGTAAAACCGTGTTCCGGGCGCGTTTTTGTAGGTGTTTGAGCACTCCACTCCACAGCAATTGTTATTCGACATCCCTTGAAGATTCGGCCACCACACATACGACGAACGTTGCTTATTTCACTACGGAAACGTGAACAACGCGGAAACACACGTACAACGACGTAGGAAACCACGGCGGCCGTCTGCTTGCTTTCCCGAGAGCAATGATTGAGTTCGCCGCCTATGGCGCTTCCGTCGGCGCGCACTAGGCGTATAGCATACAGAGCACAACACAAAATGACACTCGACCGCGTCTGCTTGCCTGGCCCCCACTTCAGGTCAAGGAGGTGCCCCCCCCCCCCTGAAAAAAATTTTGGCTACGCCCCTGTTCTCGACGCATACTCATTGGATCCCTATGATTCGAGGTACGGGGACATCACCCGGCATAGAATTTGTGATTCTAATTTCAAGCCAGATATTTTGTCAAGCTAATATACTTTGCCTTTAAACATGAATATACATGTTTAATGGACTTACGCTACTCCTGCACATTCCAACGCTGTTGTGGCAGTATCATGTAGCTCTCGGACTATGTAGTGCAGGGGTCTCAAACACGCGGCCAGCGGACCTCTCGCTAGCGGCCTGCGGCCCGCACATGACTGTCTTCGTCCCATTTTTAAAAATTTTATTTATAAGTACGTTCTTGAGCTACACAGGCATGACATGTCTAAAGCATTTTTTTTTCGCGAGGCATCGCCTGCGTCTACCATGTGTTGATACATTACCGTGAAACAAAACTTTGTATTGTAGAATTGGCGTCCAGTTTTAGTCATTTTGGAGATGGGTATCGATATGTTGGTGGAAACTTGCCGCCAAATACCCTTCAGAAATGACCCATATATGAAATACTAAAACGGTCTTTAGAATGGTAACGTTAGCTAACATCTGGTACAACCTATTCCACCCCCCACCCTCCACTCCTACCTTCGTCACTGTCCTGGCCCTTGCGGAAGTAAATTTTCGTGGATGCGGCCCGTTAGCACAGGCGAGTTTCAGACCCCTGATATAGCGGAAGAAAACGAACGCTCAGATGTCAACAATGTGGGCACTGCATGTCCATCTCGCGTCACGTGACTTCTGGGAGCCTAGACGGAGCCACGAAAAAAGAATGTCTTTATAGGGATTTTATGCAACGAGACTCCGCGCAGTCTTTTCGTTTTAGTGGAGGGCTGGAACTTGCAAGAACGTTTCCCCACCTTGGAGCTCCGTAATCGCCCTTGCGATGATAATTTACAGGTATAAATTTATTATATTACGTATATTACCGCGATTAGAGAATACCATTTAGGATATAAAATATTAACGAATGCAAATAAAGCACGAAATAGCGAGATGTTAACTTATAGGCGCCTGGTCTATTTTCTTTTATCGCGCCCGTTTCAGATATATCAAGCAGCGCCATATGCAAGAAACAAAAGATGAGTGCCTGTCGCTCATAAAACGTCTCCAAATGGCTTGCCCCACATAAAAAAAGAAAATTATTTTATCGAGATAAAATTTGAAACGTATATGTACGCGCAACGTATGAGCAACACACTTGAAGGGACACTAAAGAAAAAAAATCTTCTGTTATCAGTCAATTGCTCCTAAAATTCCATAATCACCACGCTCGCTGCGATAGAGTCTTTGTAAGCGAGAAAATGCGCACAAAGAAAATGCGGGTGCCGACGCTACCTTGAAAACCGTGCAAAAAGCACCGTGACACCATAGATTCTGACGGCGTCTACTGGGATCTACGTAGTTCCTATTGGGTAAAAATTAAGTACATTGACCTCTGGGAGGGCCATGGACTTAACATACCAAGTTTCAAGAAGTTTCGTTGACCCACTGTCCCTAAAATACGACAAATACAGTTTAAAACCGTGACGTCACGCTCGGAGATTTGGCTGTACTTCAAAGCCGCGGCCACGGGAGCAGCCGGTTTTTGCTCTGCGGGGCGACACCCTGAGGCAGTGTCGGGTTCTGACGTGGTCAGCCTAACTACTAGGCCGCGCATGCTCCTGACACACGACGTCAGAGCCCTAAATTGCCCCGCCGCGGTGGTCTAGTGCTTATGGCGCTCGACTGCTGACCCGAAGGTCGCGGGACCGAATCCCGGCCGCGGCGGCTGCATTTTCGATGGAGGCGAAAATGTTTGAGGCCCGTGTACTTAGATTCAGGTGCACGTTAAAGAACCCCAGGTGGTCGAAATTTCCGGAGCCCTCCACTACGGCGTCTCTCATAATCATATCGTGGTTTTGGGACGTTAAAACCCAGATATTATTATTAGAGCCCGAAATTGCCTCAAGGTGTCGCCCCGCAGAGCAAAAAGCGGCTGCTCGCGCGCTCTGCACAGTCGTGGCCGCGGCTGTACATGGCTTCCTTAGTGCAGTTCGCGCGCAGGAGACAACAACAGATCTTTCGCCTGACGCAATGCGCGCGACGGCAGAATTCTCGCACGCCGGACGCACTGCGCATACTTCTCGCTGCCGCCGCCTAAGCGCGCTGGGAGCTCGGAAAGCCTAAAGGAAAGCCACGTGCTTCCGTGTTCACTCTCAAAAAGATTGCGACTGTACTTACCATGAGAAGAGTTTTCGTAGCCACGGAGATGTCCGAGATTCGCCTCGCGTCGAAAACATGGCTTGACAAACACTGATGCACATAGCCAAGAAGTAATGAAATGAGAACACATGCGGACACCTATACTTTGGCCACAGCGCGCCGCACTGCGGACCGAGGGCAACGTCAAATATAAGACGGTGGCGCAAAAAGGGACAAGGACGAAACAGGAAGAAGTGCGCTTGTATACGTCTCTTCTTCCTGTTTCGTCCTTGTCCCTTTTTGCGCCACCGTCTTATATTTAACTATGCACCAACTAGCCCCGCAACAAATTTTAGAGGGCAACGTCCACTCTTCAGTGTCGACCCGCAAATGTTGCTAACATTCCGGATGCCATTTACTTGCCAGCATTCGCACCCGGCAGCGGAAACTTATGGTCTGAAAGCAATGGCATCAGGAACGAGCCGATCTTCGTGTCGCAAGCGGGAAAGGACCACTGCCAGCTCTGGCCTGCCTATGGTGTTCGCTAAGCTTCAAGCGATAAACCCCACCCCGTCCTCTCCGCTTCCGCCATGGAGACGATCCGCAGTGGCCACGGTCGTCTAAGTGGGCTCCAAATTGACTGCTGCAATTTCACGCATTTCGCCAATCAGTTTTAACTGAAGTTAATGACCGTACCACGCCCGCCTCAAGATTTAGTTGCCGAAGCTAGCGACGACGACGTATAGTTGCCCTATAGCGATGACAGCCGGCTGCCTTGTTGACCTTCTGGTTAGTGCCACGGGCACCCTGTGCAGGCTTTACCCTACAACAACTTGGAATACTCTTAGTAAATAAATTCAATGGCATGCAGGCGCGATTCGAAAACGTTATTGCTAAACTGCGCGTGGTGTAAAACACTTCAGAAGGGCTGAAAATAGCCGCCGGGCGTAGAAACTTCGGATTGTTCGTGCGACAGTTGCCACGCAGAATTAAGCATTGTGAAGCGGTGCGTTGTAAATACGCTTGCATCGTCTAATCGCGGCCCTCGCTTCATGACACAGCCGCGGCTATCTCCGGAGCAGCCTCCGATTGCAATGTCACGGGAAAGGCTACTGGCACTCGCTTTTTAGCGGCATTTTATATCCGCGCATGCGCTCCTGTGCCCAGACGTCTTTTCTTCGCGCACCTTTATCGCAAATATCCCATCGGATCGCCCCTGTAAACACGATCGCCGCCGACAGGTGGTGCAAAAGCAAACTAAAGAAAGAACGGAAGGAAAACGATCGTTGACTTTTTTATAAGTGCAGGCGTGTTTCGGACCGAACCTGAAGCGTCTAGATGGACCGGTAAGCATTTCAAGTGCGTTGCCTGTCTGGTGAGTTGGCTGACCGAAGTGAACTGGGTGGCGGTTCAGATGCGTTGCAACCACGCTTGCAGACGTCTAATTGCCGCCCTCGCTGCATGACACAGCCGCAAGGCACCCGACTACAACTGACTTCGGTGTGAGTCGCCTTGCGCTGCTTGCTACGCAAACTACATCGGCGAAATCAATAACCTCAAAGAAAGACTACGACAGCACAAGAACGATATCCGCAATTTCGCACGAGACCGCAACACTATAGCCGAACATTCCGAAGACGCTGACCACCGAATCAACGGCTTCGGTTGTCAGCGGGTCGTATAGCAAAGCTTCGTTATTTATTCAGTAATAATAGGCCAAAGTTCTTGCAAAAGGCGAATATATAGTAAGTGAGCATTTCCAGCTCGGTTACTCTAAAAGCCACATGTCGCAGAAATCGCTGGTGCGCTCAATTTACGCTTGAACGTTAGCGCCCTCATCGTAGGATTCAAGCAAGAGTGATAACGCGATATCAATGGAGGCCTTTCTCGAGACTGTAAATTAATACTGAGTACTACCACAGCCGATGTAGCGGCACAAATTAAGACAACTAAGCGAGTATATGGAAACAAAGTGACTATCCTCCACGTGACAACTTTCTGTGTCACGGTACAGTAGAAGGGAAAGTGAATTAGGCGTAGATAAGCTATAATTTCAAAACACTTTAGGTCGCTCTGTGGCATGATAGCATCTCTTCTGAGGTTTAGACGCTCCAGACCTTCCTTTCAAGTCAGATATTGACAGCCTAAGATTATTTCTTCAGAGCGTCTCAATAATGAGAGATGTGAAGAGCAAGGAACGGCGAAATTGTGTCAAAATGTACTGGTGATCAGCGAAATGGACCGCGACAAGGGTGGGAGAGGGGCGGAATGGACCCGGGAATGTCACGTATTGTACACGGCTCAACAGATATATCCTACGGTTAGTTAGAACAATGAAATTAATACTAAGGGACGGAAAACGCGGCCGCGCACGGCGGGTGATTAGGTGACGTGATGAAATTCAGACTTGTAGGCATAGAATGGAATCAGCTCGTGCTAGACAGGGTAAAAGACAGGAACTTCATACACATTCAAAGTGTTTGCGCCTTGCATAATCACCGGCTAGAGGTTGAGCAGTGATTATTTCTGAATCAAGTACTAATTAGCGTGATTTTAACATGACAGTTTGCTTTCTAATAAGTACTTATTTTGCTTCTACCTCATTGTTTCTCTGCTCTTTTACCCCTCGCTTCATGACCGGCACCCAGCAGTGTTTTTATGTTCCAGTGGTGGAAATCATGATCGTCAAATTTATTATATGTTGTTTTCATCCTTCGGAGCAGCAGCAAACTCAATTCATCCTCACGGCATCGATATGGCCTTAATAAAATTCCCCTCCTCTTTCTCCATCCGCTTCTTTTATTTCTTTCTGTTGAGCCCGATCAACCCGTGCAGAACCATGGGGACGCATATGAGCAAGTGTTACATGCTCGCATGCAAATCTCCCTGGTCATAGCCCCCACACCAAGGGGGTCTAACAGTTGCGCCAGGCGGCGCTGCTGGGCGCGGGTTTCGCCGCCTTTCTGGCGAACACCGGTCGCTCGTCTCCTCGCCTTTGACCTCTCAGCACGTCCATGCACCCTGCACGCGCCGTCGTCTTCTCGTCGCTGCACGTGTATAGCCTCGTGTATCGCTTACATTGCGGGTTTCAAATGATGTCGGAGACTGAAAAACATTTTTGCGGTTTGAATGTCACCGGAGGAGCGCGGTTGATCGACCACCTTTGCGGGATCGGGCAAGTCGCCAAGGACGATGCTCTTTACGGGCACATCTGGGACGTGAATATTCAGGTGACTGAGCGAGTTCTGTGTGCGCTGTTTTTAATGCCGCTTTGGTTGCTTTGACAGCTCGCTTGGCCAGCATCTCACCATACAATGCCTACTGTGATGATGCATGTTCATGATTACGCCGAGATTTGTCCCCGATGATAACCGCACCTGATCTCGCGACGCCATCGATAATTTCAATGCCGCTTTGGTTCATTTTACACCTCACCTCCAAAGCGGCAGCTGTATATCGCCCGTGGCACATGCGCGTGCGAGGCCATGATAATTTATGGCGTTTTACGTGCCAAAACCACGATATTACTATGAGGCGCGCTGTAGTGGGTAGCTGCGAATTAAGTTAGACCGCCTGGGGTTCTTTAACGTGCACCTAAATATAAGTATGCATGTGTTACTGCGTTTCGCTCCCATCGATATGCAGCTGCCGTATGCGGGCATCGAACTCACGGCTTCAAGCTCAGTAGCGAAACACCTCAGCCTGCTCACGGCGCGTTGCTTGCATGCCCAATATAAACGCTCATGTGTAAACATGCAGCTTCTGTTTACATTGAGCCACGACGAAAATATACTGCTGAATAAAACACGTGTCGTACTCATGGTACGATATTTAAAATGTGGCGCATTAAGCTAATATGTTTTTCTTATGTCACATTGCAAATGGGCAGCCTGGTTGACTCGGAAAGCAAGCGCACACTTAAATGCATAGCGGCTATCTACTTATTGTTGTATTTTCGGTTCACAAACGCACTTCCCTTTCAAGTGAGCCCCCAATCATCGCGTTTCTGCTAGTTATTGATTATACTGAGTACGACAAAAATTACTTTCAGATGACAAGACCGTGACAAGATTACAAGACTCTCTCCGCTGGGGCGGCAGACGGCGCTTCGCAAGCTTGAGCGTTCAAGGGGAAGCGCTTTACTGTTCGAAGCGAGGTCGGGTTGCCTTAGAACGCGTAGTGAGATTCGCCCTGCCACGTTGGTCTAGTGGTTATGGCGCCCGACTGCTGACCCGAAGGTCGCGGGATCGAATCACGGCCGCGACGGCTGCATTTTCGATGGCGAAAATGTTTGAGGCCCGTGTACCTATAGATTTAAATAATCTATACGTTAAATCTAAACGTTAAATAACCCTAAGTGGTGGAAATTTCTGGAGCCCTCCACTACGGCGTCCCTTATAATCATATCGTGGTTTTGGGACGTTAAACCCCAGATATTAGAATTATAAAGCGAGATTCAGTAAAGAAGAAAAATGTACAAGCTGTGGGGCAGATAAAGAAATGACGGAGCATGCGCTGATTGAATCTGGAGTTATCCACTCAGGTGTATGTTTGTACACGAGCCTACATGAAGGTTTGGGCTTTAGGGACAACAGTGGAAAGCTGAACACGTCCTCGATAGAAATAATTAGGAGACGGTTATAGTATTGGTGGTAGAAAAGTATAGAGAAAGGACAAAAATGAATAGTGGGGAAAATAACGTCGTTCTCCCGTAACGGGCAGAAAGCTGGGCAGTGAGCTTGTTTTTTTTTTCTTGTAGCAAGATCGAAGTAGACAAGGCGATAGGCCAACTTAAAAAAAATTCTTTTTTGTCGAGCCTGGTGGCGCGCGCCACCACCCGTTATAAAAGGGACGCTCACAGCATCCATTCATCCATCCGTGAGCTTCCTATAGTGCAGCACCTGCTTCATCATCATTCTGAACAGCTAGCCTATATGAACATTCTGGTTTAACACATAGAGTTTCCTATAGATACACTAGAGCGAACTCTGGCGCTAGTGTCTATGGGAGCTGCAACGCATGGCGCTTCAGCCAGCATGGGAAATGATGAGTAGTACACGGATTTGCCTAAACTTCGTTCTTTCGGCTCCATTTGGCTCCGCGTCGCCTGCATCCGCTTTGTCGTAAACCAAGTTCAGCACCCACCGGCGCGCAATCTCGGAGGCTATGGTTTAACACTGCCTATTCACGAGTTGTCACGTGTTCACGGACATGTTCAAAACGCTGAAGAGCCCGAGATAGCCCGTGCAGCGCGCTTATCTCGCCTGGTAACAGTGACTTGAAGGTTTCTTTCTTTCCTTTTTTTTCTTATTTTTTTGAGTTGCAGATTGGCAGCTATGCATCAGCTCGCTTGCTGTATGGGCGTCATCGTTCTTGGCCGGCGGCTAGCCCGAGCTCGCTGACGTTTCTTTTCCCGTGAATACGTTTACCAAATTAACGTAAAGGCAAATAAATGCAAGTTAATAAGTGAGCAGCAGGACTTGCGGTGCACGTCCAACAGTGATTGAATTAGGTGACGCTGCGTGGGGACCGATAAGAGAAACCAGCAAGTAAACTTAAAGGTAAGCAGTCTTGAAGTGACCGACTTACGGGCTCATTCGTTGAAATTTCTGGCGGATTTTTTCCCCTGGAGATTGTCACAGGAACGCAAAAGGGCCGCGTTGTAGGCGCGAAGCAGCAGCATGTCTTCCGTCAGCGACTTAGAAGAGGAAGGCGCGCGTGAGCCGGCAGCGTCGGCGGGTGGACGTGGCAAAGGCGACATGGCGAAAGGCTCGTCCAGGGACAAGAGGCTGTCAGTGGAGCGCATCTACCAGAAGATGAGCCAGCTGGAGCACGTTCTGCTACGCCCGGACACGTACGTCGGCTCCGTCGAGCCCGTCACGCAAAACATGTGGGTGTACGACCCCGAGGACGAGAACGGCGGCGGCGGCATGAGGCACAGGAGTGTCACATTTGTGCCCGGCTTGTACAAGATCTTCGACGAGATCCTGGTGAACGCGGCCGACAATAAACAGCGGGACAAGAACATGGACTGCATCAAGGTATGAGGAGGCGTGCATATTGTTGGTGCAGTGACTTTACTTCGTCCCACATTGCTTTACGATACATTCAGAACACAGGCGACAATCACCAGCTGATCTTTATTCGAGAACACAATGTATATTCATGCGCCTTGTATGCTTGCCTGGTGCGAGTCATGTTTGTTGTGCCGTAGCGATTACGTACTACAATTGGCGTCAAATGAAACCCGAACAGCGGCAAGTATTGCCGTTCGGTTATCACAGGCGCGCGCATCCGGTTGGGCAGCACTGCGCATATACGCGCGCCTGTCCATGGTGGTAACCGGACGGCGCGCACTATACCACTGCGAATGCTTGCCGCTGTTCGGATTTCATTTGACGCCGATAGTACATACACCAGGCTGGCGAAATGCGTATGCCTTGAATAAAGATCAGTTGTCGCTCGCGTTTCTTTTTTTCGTTGTCAATTCTTACGTATTGTGGGCGTGACGTGACCTGAAGTTGACTTTTTGGGCTGCGGGAGTCATTCCTGGAACATGCCAGATGGTGCGGTTATTAGGTGTAGAAAACATCATGAAATAATGCATACGAAAGGGAACAACAGCGTGTCGATCCCGGGCGTTGTCGAGATTGTGTGGTTGCCCACGGTAACTGCGCATGACTGTTAGGACACCAGTTTAGAACTGCTTTCTTCTGTCCGTGTCGGCATGTTATCTATATAATGAGCAGATAAATGCGCAATGACGAGCTAGAAACACGTCACATTGGCTGTACACAGCGGTCCACTGTTAAAGAGGACATCGGAAGACGTGGCGGTCGCTCGGCGCCACCACCTACCTGCCAGCGGCTGCCGCGAGTTTCGCGAAGGCGTAAAGCTCTGTGCGCGGTTGCCTTTCGCCGCGTAAACGATTCGCTTCGTTACGTTAACTATAGTCTGATACAACTGTAGAAGTCTGCGGCATTTCCTCCTCAAAGGCGGATGCGCACAAGCCTGCACCAATGGGCGCGCACTCCCGACTGACGTCATGAGCCCGACGGCCGGTTATCCCGCCTTCGGAGAACATAGCCGAATGCATGAGCGGGACTATTTCTTTAGTCGCGGAGGCGATCGGCTGCCGCGCTTCGGTCGTCTGGGCGGGGCCTCTCCTGACTTCTTAAGTTGTATCCGACTATAGATATGCGACGATTCGAAGCGCGGCAGCAGACGCCAGCGGACGACAAAACACCACGCACGGCGCTCACTGCGCCTGTCTAAAGTCGTTGCAGCCGGCGGTGGAGGGGAGCGGCCGCCACGCGCTCCGACGTTCCCTTTAACAGTGCACCGCTGCGTACATCGCCATCTTAACTCGTTCCCTTTAACAGTGGACCGCTGTGTAGATCGCCACAGAACATAGTAATCTGCATAAAAGCGCTTGCCAATGTATTGTCAAGTATAACGAAGCACAGCATGAACATCATTTGCTTATTTATTGGTTGGCTTTGTATGATTGTATATATGACAAAAAGGGCCCACTTGATCAATTCCCCTCATTTCGTTTATGGTACGGCCTTGCGACTTAGTACGCAGTAGTTCCATCTTATCACATAAATCATGTTATATATTGTAGCGATGTTGAGGAACACAGGCTAATAAAACATGTGTATTTATGAATGGCGAACATATGCCCACAACTCAGTGGCTGGTCGTGGAACTGCGAGTCAGTCGAGTTCTAAAGTGCTTAGAAGAATAGAATGTTGGGCAAGTTGGTAATATATACATGATTATTAAAAATAGCACGGAAAAACGTGGGACAAGACGAAGAAAACTACAAGACAAGCGTTGTTCTAAAGTGTTGTTCAGCTGTCTTCTTTCTGCTCGCGTCATGCCTCGAGCGCGTGGCACATGCGAGCCGGGTCCCGCCGGCTCCTTGTGCTACGATGGTCGCTGCCTGTGGTCGCTCAGCTGCACTACGATACGGCGCGTACAGTGTCCAATGTGCACGGCGATGGGCGCGCTATTTGAATGCGGGCAAGATGTTACAGCAATATGTTGACGCTAATACACTTGAATTAATGCCTCGATCTCTGCAAATTTTTTAGTTCTTAAGGACATGTTAGAGATCACGTAAGGCAAGGTTATTTTATATGCGACCACTAGGACACGTTATAGCGTGACCGTTAACGGCCCTGGTTGAGCGCGCGAAGACGTTGAGATGAAATTAATTGGGAAACTATAGGTTTGTAGTAAGTACCCACCACGGGAAGCGTAGTGGCCACGGCGTTGATCTGCTGCGGAGTGCGCGCGTGTTAGATCCCGGTCGTGGAGACCGCATTTAAATGCAAAACATTAAAAAGAAAAAAAAGTGTGGTAATGACGATAGCGAATAAGTATAAAGGCATTACCACTGTAAAGAGCCCCCAGCTGTCCAGATTAATCCATTCTCACACTATTGCGTATCTCGTAACATGCATCTTTGATTTGGCAAGAAAAACTTCAGACTTAGGGCATGATCTTAACATCCGAAAACGATCACTTGCACATGTTACGTTTATTTCCCGTCACAATTTTTCTCCAGCGACTAAAGTCTCTTGTTTGGACTATCGAAAATGTTGAAATTTCCTAGCGTACATTGATGTCGTTAGAGAAAGTGAGAGAGAACTTCCTTGAGCAGGTTGTCTAAGCCCGTAGGTGGGCGACCATCTCAGTCCAAGTAGCCGTGAGCTTGATCTAATAGCCTATAGCCCTGTTTACCAGCCGAAGGTAGTCGTCTGTTGGTGATTCGATAGGCGTAGTTTGTGAATTGTTGTTACATTCCCAGACAATGTGGTAGAGTTTGTTCGGCAACTAGCAAAAGTTGGTCTCTTGCATATGTTTCAGGATACATCGCATGTAGCAGAGTGCAGTGTCGGTAATTGCCCACTTGAAGTCGGCGCAGTTTGCAATGCGGTGCTGCTGGGTATTTCCACCTGTTCTCACTGTAATGTTCTAGAATGCCGTGGTAGTTTCTCTGTACCCTTTCTTCTGACTCTGGCGGTAGACGATGTCTTAGTGGGGTCGCCTGGTGTATATGCTTTCGAACGGCAGCGTGAGTCGCTTTGTTCCCACCAAGGATTCGTGTCTCGGGGTCCAGACAACCTACGTGTCGGGGATGTCTAAATAGAAGAATGTTAAAAAATAGAATGAACTCTGCTTGTGTAATATCGTGCTGCTCTTTGAAAACGTCGAACAGAATGTTTTAGTCCTATACCGAGTGCTATACCGAACACAAATATTCTTGAACTTAGCGTTTCCGAAGGGGGGAAAAAGCGTCAAGTGGGAACGCATGCTTGGTCATACATTTTGCGACTTACTATCTTGAAATTTGTGTGACCTAGAAAATTCGTATAAAATGTATACTCCTTGGAACTCATCGACTACGATTTGTCAATTGCAATGTGTTTCGCAAAGTAACAAAAGTTAATTACTCTGTCTTAGCTAACTACTGATTTTCTCGATTTCAGCATTTATAGACGTCCGCCACACCTGCGTTCACTTTTGACGAAATCCTTTTTTTCCCTAGGAAACCATATCCCCATTTTTGAGTGTTGCCGGAATAATCAAGTCATGAAAAAAAAATCAGTTTCACCGCAAGGGCGAAGCAATGAATGCGATAGCAACAAATTGTAGTGTTATACGAAGTAAGGCTGGCAACTAACTGTTTTGTATCCGATCTCGCGTAACTACAAAACGCTCGTGTAAGAGAATACGGACGCTCCAGGGAGAGATGCTCTCCGTATAGTCACTTCGCGTTGAGAGCGCAGCACGTAGAAGGGTATACGAGCCGCCCGCTGTGATGGCTGTCGAGATAGGGCGCGCGCCAGCGATCGCGACCGCGCCCTTAGTTTCAAAGTTCAAAGTTGATGCTCACGCGACACCCCCCCCCCTTCTCCGAGCGAATGCACCCTCCGAGCGACGAAGGATGCATGCGTCTTTTCATGCTCGTTAAAGACGGGAGGGGCGTTTCCAGTCTGCTTCGACGGCAGGCCTCCCAAGAGGGGGGATATTGTCGCATGCACCCTCCGAGCGACGGAAATGGTCCGGCTCGTTTGGTCTCTGCTTCGGCCGCGTTCGTCGCCCCCGCTCGCGCGCTTTTACCCACGGTAGAACATACGATGCGCAGGGGATCTTATCAATTTGGACTTCATACAGGAGGGATATGACGGCAAAAGCCCGCCGAGACGGTCCATATAATTGCTATCGCAATAAAAATCGTTCAACAGGGAATGTTGATGAACCCTACGAAGACGCGGACATGTCGAAGCGGTGGCTCCAGCGGCATTCTATGTTCAACGGTTTTTATCACTTTATGCACTTACCCGCCGCGGTGGTCTAGTAATTATGGTGCTCGACTGCTGATCCGGAGGTCGTGGGATCAAATCCCCGCCGCGGCGGCCGCATTTCGTAGGAGGCGAAATGCTCGAGGTCCGTGTACATAGATTTAGGCGCACCTTAAGGAACGCCAGGTGGTCGAAATTTCTGGAGCCCTCCCCCACGGCGTCCCTCATAATCATATCGTGGTTTCGCGACGTAAAACCCCAACAATTATTGTACTTGAAGCATGTACGTTCCCTTGCACTGCTCTATTGTCCGGTACATTCAAGACATTTTGTTACGTTGTTTCAGAGTGTGGCATTCATAAGCTTGAAGAACAGATGTATTGTTGATAACGCCATAATTTTGTTTATGATTTGGCAGATTTTGAACGTTTACTCCGATGATGCTTTTTTTTTGCATAAGGCATATTCTGAGAGTAATTTTCACTTTATTCGGTTGGATAACCTATACAATACTGCTCACTGTGTTAATTTTTCGCTCCTGCTGCTTGGCCATTTGACTGCAGCATGTATCAAATAACGAATAAAATGAATAATGAATAAAAAATGCTTCAGCGCTTGCCTGAAGCATCTCAAAAAATGTATACGTAGAATGGGGATGATGTTCCTAACATGCGTTTCTTGTGCATCCTCCTCCTTGTGTTCAGATCGATATACAGCCAGAGGAGAGCTGCATCTCCGTGTGGAACAATGGCCAGGGCATTCCCGTGGTCGAGCACCGTGTCGAGAAGATGCACGTGCCGACGCTCATCTTCGGCCACCTGCTCACCTCGTCCAACTACAATGACGAAGAGAAGAAAGTCACCGGCGGCCGCAACGGCTATGGTGCCAAGCTGTGCAACATCTTCAGCAAGAAGTTCATCGTGGAGACATACTCGCGCGCCGAAAAGAAGCTCTTCAAACAGGCGAGTCTCTCGAATGCGACTGCCTTAACGTTCAAATACGAGTTATCAGTGTACAATCAAGTAAGGACATTTTTATGGAACGAGATGACTCTCCCGAGGCATTTTTATCAAGAACTCCCATGAAAAAGTTTGCCGGAAAAAGGTCGAACTCCCCGCCCCCCTCTCCTTCATAACCCACGTCTCTGATCAATAGATTTGGAAATGGCGTACGAACGCTAGTGCTTTGAAGTATGCGTAAGCAGACGAGAGTATAAACGTGAGCCTACATAAGGCTAATAGTAATGCTGAAGTTGAGTAGATAGGACCATAGGTCGGCAAAAAAAAAGTAGAGCTCACTCACTCACTGAATCACTATATTTTGCGCTTAGGGCTCACTTGGACTCACTCACCAGAATTTTCCTCAGACACACTCAGACTCACTCACTAAAGTATTGATCACCCGGACTCACTCCGACTCGTGAAAATATTACTCGACCTGACTCACTCAGACTCAAACTCATGGCTCAATCTGAGTCTGAGTGAGTCGACTCATGAGTGAGTTTGCCGACCTATGCGTACTAGTAACATTTTTTTTGCGAGTTGGAATATCTCCTGCAAAATATTTGGCGGAAATAAAGAAATAACAAGTTGTGCAGACATCTGTGTTCATAATAATCAAAGTTATTCGGCTATTCGGACGTTCACGTATAGGGAACCGCCAGCGTTGAGTCTCTCGTAAACCGTAGGCATTTTAGCTTCGGGAAGTAAGCTGTAACTATACTGACGCACCTCCACCACTTGAAATAGGGTTGTTGTACGTCAAGAAAAGGTCAGACGTTGCTTTGCGAAAGGCTCTTTATCAGGCAGGTCTGGCTACTGGCGAGCGCGTGCGCGAGCGACAACCACGGCCACCGATCGTCGTCGTCGTCTTCCGTAACAGCGGAGCGTCTGTCATTCATATTCAGTACACTATCAAGGCCCGCCTCCTCGCAGGTCTGGGAGGACAATATGCGAAAGACCGCCGAACCCAAGATCAAGACTGATGCCAAGGGCGAGGACTTCACCAAGATCACCTTCTATCCAGACCTTGCCAAGTTCATGATGGAGAAGCTGGACGCCGACACAGTGGCGCTGCTGTCCCGCAGGGCATATGACGTGGCCGGCTGCACACAGGGAGTCAAAGTGCGTGAGTCCTGTGTCTGTCCGCCGTTACGCCAGCAAATGACATGCATGACTCGCCGTACTGAATCATTATGGCGTTCGCTTTCTATATAGTGACCTCCAGCTCGGTCGTGGGCGTGAGTTTCGGTTGCGGCGGCCAAAGAACTTTTATCTACGTGTATACTTAGGTGTAGGTGAATGCACGTTGCGAAAACTGATCTGTAGCCTTACATCGCAGCATTTTTAACGCCTGTTGGGTACTTCTATTTTAACGCGATAGCGTTAAGAGCCGGTGTCGCAGAACATGCGGTGTCGATGTCGGAGGGGGGGGGGGGTTGTCCGGGAGAGAAAAAATCCGAAGGATGCAAAGAATAAAATCACAGGGTTGCATACGCCTCAGTCGACTCGAAGGCGATAGCCATCTTCTCCTTCTTTTATAAGTCGATGTATTGAACCTCCCGCGCCCCCCTCCGAAAGCTTTCTGCATCTAACGTGGTCTTCCAATGCCTCCAAGATCGGAGGCATTGTAAGCTTTCTCCACTTCGACTTGTTTTGCACTGCCTCCGAGATCGGCCCACCTTTGACAAAACAATGATGTCATGCGATGACGTCACACATTTTGACGATCTGTGACGTCATGATGACGTCATATGGTGGTGTCATCCCGTGATGATTTTTGCATCACACGTGTTGACGCCGCTGACGGGGACGCCAACGCGGGACGCCGGTCAATTTTCGCGTTTGATGAGGCTTCGAAGGCTTTCGCCTTACAAAAAAAGCCGGAACCGAACCCAGGCATTCTGCGTGGCAGCCAAATATTCTACCACACAACCCCGCCAGTGCTTGAAACTGCTTCGGAATAACACCGAATCAGTTTCAAGCTTCCACAATGCAGACGTCATGTATGGCGCGGAGTCACGTTAACATATGCAATATTGCGCGGAAGCGTAGAATCCCACCAAGTGTGACAGCATGTGAATTGCGTAACGAGGGGGTGGTTTAAAGCTGCCCACTCATTATAAAAGGCTCAGCATAGTTCATACTCATCAGCCACAACATCGACAAAGCGTGCCGCTACGCAGGTGCGCGTATTGCCTTATACGGGCACATAGCGGGTACTTCGCTACCTCGCGTGTAAGGACAAACAGTAACAAGTGTCTCGTACTTTGGACAAAGGAAGGAGAAAGTAGTGTTTCGTGACGAGAATTTCGTGGTTGTGTGACTCAACAGCATGGCAAGCGAAAGAGAAGGCGATGCTGACGGAGCCCGATAACGCTATCGCGTTCCACTCTTGAGGCGAAGCTTGAGCATCCTTCCGTTTTTTGTCGTGCATTATTTAACGGTTACCTGATCCCAGTAGATGTAGGTACAAAGAAGAAACTGAACAACATCCCAAGTTCGATGAAAATAGGTATGGCGCTAAAAAAACTGGAACGAAGTGAAGACACGAAACGACAGCGCCCGTGTTTGTCGTTTCTTGTCTTCACTTCGTCCAAGTCCTTTTAGCGCCATACCTATTTTCCTCGAGTAATTAACCAACTAGCTCAGCAACAATCACAATTTATGTCAAAGTATGTACAGACAGACCAATTCACTAATGCATTTTCTGCTTCTTATTTTTCCGTCCATGTTCGTTTTGCAAGTTCATCAGCTTCTTGCCTCAAGTGCAGCAGTTTTCCCAAGTACAGGCGCTGTTTTTTTTCCTAGTAATGGCAAGGATGGAAATGACAGCATTTTGTTGCGCCAGCTACCATCGACAGTGGGCAAGTGAAATTGCTCGAATCGCTTCATGATGGTGTTGCGTTGCAAAGTAATGTCGTAATTGTGGACAAACATGAAAGTAGTGGACAACGCATCCCATAAGTCGTTGGTAAAGTAGCGGCATGAGAAGGAACTATACTTATATTCAATGCTATTGAGATATCCTGCGTGGTAACCGAAGACTTAAAAACAACACTTGGTGTTTATGACCCTAAACGAATGATCAGCAGTCAGGCGTTATCCTGATGATTGTATAATCAATGTCATATTTGCTGCAAGTCGACCAGGTTCTTGCTAGTCGTCTGCCTGAGAAACTCCGTTACACGCAGCCTCCATTGTTGTTCTTGGTTTAAGTCCGGCTCACATGATTATTGGCTGTTTTAAATTTCGATACTGCGTCGCTCTCGTATTTCTCACGAGTGTTTTCAATATCGCAAAGGCAGCCTCAAAACTGGATCAAGCAAATGCTGAACCTGAGTCGTAATATAAGTTCTAACACCTCCTCAAAGAGTTGACCAAAAGTGGGGTCCCTTGACGGCGTCAACGAGAAGGAGTCGAGGTTTCGAAAACTGAGTCCTGATAAAAGCTCACAGTGGTAATGCATTGAAGGGCAGTAAAAAAATGTGTAAATTACGTCAGTGGACACCCTTTCGGCTTACCTTGAGCCACCTTCTTTGCTTAGTGATTGAGCACTACCTTTGTGCGCCCAGGTCTTCCTGAACGGCAAGCGGCTTCCGGTGAAGGGGTTCAGAGATTATGCACAGCTGTTCTTGAAGGACCAGGAAGACGAAACGGGCAACCCGCTCACTGTAGCTCACGAGCTCGTCAGCAACCGTTGGGAGGTGGCCGTGACACTGAGTGCGTCGGGCGAGTTCCGGCAGATGAGTTTCGTCAACGGCATCGCCACCACCAAGGGAGGCAGCCACGTCGACTACGTCTCCGAGCACATAGTCAAAAAGGCATGTCCCCTAGCCATCTTTACTTTGGTTCTTCAGCACAATAACATCTGCAGCATAGAAGAGTACCAAACTTTACCAAGTCTCTAAATCTCTGTCCCACTTTTCAATAGCTCTTCATTGGAAAACGGGGGCTCTGCAGGCGTATGCAAGTTGTTTCGCGCCGTTTTAGGGTAGGTATCTGGGACACTCACTGAAATGGAACGCTTGTGCTAGCGTTACAGCGTGGTCGTGCCCAGCTGCCACGCGCTTCAGGGGTGTGCCGGGCGGGCCACCCCTCACTGGTTCCTTTCTTTGGCTTTAGTAAGGCTTTAGTGATGCTTCCTTTGCTTTAGTGATGGACTCACGTCGTTGCTAGTAGTGCACACTTCAGGGGCCCTAATCGACGTTTCGCAGGTTTTGGAAAGCGTCAAGAAGAAAAACAAAGCGGGCGTGAAGATACTGAGCAAGCAAGTCAAGGACTACTTATGGATGTTCGTCAACTGTCTCATTGAGAATCCTACATTCGACTCCCAGACCAAGGAGAACATGACGCTGCCCGTGAAGAAGTTCGGCTCCAAGTGCGAGCTCAGCGACAAATTCTACAGCCAGGTTTGTAAACTGTTTCACTCAGCCGCATATATCTGTGGTTCAACCGCAGCAGTGTTGACAAATAGCGGAAGCGATGGGTGAAGCGGAAGATCGGTTACGCTTAACAGTTCGGTCACTTCAAATTGCTGCCCTTCCTACTCAAGCATTATGAATATAGCCGTTATGTAGCTTTCGTGGTCGTAATCAATACAATTCATTGGACATCCTCGGAGTTCATAATATATGTCGACATGTTTCAGAGCTTCATTCGGTAACGTTTGGCCGAAAACGCAACCGGTATCGCCGTCCATTATGCATGCACTGAACACCTATCCTGAGCTTCACGAGAATACGATCGCGCTTGGTCGCCTAAATCCACGGTGTGTCACTGTTCGACTAGATTCACCTAGGCCGTTTTGATGTTTGGCACGCGTTTGTGTATCGCCGTAACTCAACTCTTAGTTTCCCTATTGAAATAGTCTTGGGAAAATGCGAAGGCGCGATAGCTCGCTTGATAACTATACCTATTTTTAATGATAGGGTGCGGTACGCAATTGCGGCGCTGCGTTCTCTAAAACGCAGTTCGGTAATCTATCAGTTGCCTGATAAACAATACCAACGAAACCAAGTCAAGGTTATAGCGCGAGGAACGAGCACATTAATTCTTTTCCCTCTTGGCATCACTGGTCGTTTCTACAACTCAACCCAATCCGACTGATTTTCACGCGGCTATACTGTCTAATCAAATGGTTCGTAACTTTATATTGACGTAATGGACGTTGTATATAGCGTGCCTTGTTTCGCCGTGCAGATGCTCAAGTGCGGCGTTGTGGAGTCCGTCATGTCATGGGTAACATTCAAGGCCGAAAAGCAGCTAGGTCAGAAGTGTTCGTCGAAGAAACACTCCAAGCTGAAAGGCATCCCAAAGCTGGAGGACGCCAACGACGCTGGGACGAAGAACTCGGTCGACTGCACGCTCATCCTGACCGAGGGAGACTCGGCCAAAAGCCTGGCCGTATCCGGTCTGTCGGTGGTGGGCCGTGACAAGTTCGGCGTGTTTCCGCTGAAGGGAAAGATCCTGAATGTGCGGGAGGCCACCCACAAGCAGATTTTGGAAAACGCCGAGATCAACAATGTTATCAAGATCATGGGCCTCCAGGTCAGTAACTTTGCCTTCAACGACTAACTTACGGTGGTAACGAGAACGAAAAATATCTGAGCTTACTATTTTCATCAGTGTCATTTCACTATCGAACTGGACTTGAAATCATAAGCCAATGCACTATAGCCGCCCATATAGATGTTCAGAGCATAGCTAGAAAGCTAATTCAACGTGCTACTTGTGCACACCAGGCGAACACTGAAAGAGCAAAATTATGTTTCGCCATGTCCGCAAATGCGCAGCCTATCTGACAAAGAATGGTATAGGGATGTAGTCTTTAGTATATTTATCAGAGCTTGAAACCTGCTCGCTGAAGCATGTAACGGCAATGATTCAACTATTCTTCATTTCGGTCTGTAATGTGCAGCAAGACCGACATCCTTACTTATTCATGACCCTCCCGGAGTGTTAATGAAAGCTGTTTTGTAAACTACGACTGGCCAATTATATCCACGCGAAGACGTGTGAGCTTCGCCTCGCTCCCGAAAGCTACTTCGGAAAGTGTGGGATACAACGAGATCAAGTAGATTTCTTGGTGTGTGTATATATCTCGTTTGGCGTTAGCGTTTCTTTTAGATGCGAAGTATCTTAAGGCGGAGCTCAATCCGGTGGTAGTGGTGTGCGGCGTGACCACCCTTACTGCGCATGCGCATACCCTCTCCACACACCTCCTCTCCACTCACCCTCTCCCCTTCCCCTCTCCCATACCCCTCTCCCCTCCCGCCACTCTCCCCTTCCCCTCTCCACTTTTCCTCTCCCCTCCCTCTCTCCCATACCCCTCTCCCCTCCCCCTTCCCACTCTTCCTCTGAAACGCGGGCTAGACATGCCGAAAGTCTCTCCTGCGCAACGCCGCGATGAGCTCGAGCGCATGCGCGTCCCCTCCCCTTCTCCCTCCTCTCCTACGCTGCCCCCCTCTCGCCCGCCTGTCGACCGCGTTCCCCGCTCGCCCTGTGAGAATTAAAGGCCAGGCTAGATGGAAGATACGACGCGCGTAGCGTCCCTCTTCGCGGTCCACGACGCGAGGTCGGTAGCATGCCCAACGAACGCCAACGGAACGCGATCGTGCAAGTGCTCCGGCTTCGCATCGCCTCATGGTCCCCTTTAGCGGGAGATGGTGTAATTTTTTGTTCCATACCGAACGCGAATATTCGTGCAACCCTTGTACAGCGTGCGCCTTGTGAATGGTCAGCTCAGGTAGCAGTAGAGTACTGGCAGTATAAAATACAACGAATGAAGAAAATAAGCCAACGTTTCATAATTTTTTTGTCTTCAGTACAAGAAGAGATACGAGACAATGGATGATCTGAAGAGTCTTCGCTACGGTCGACTTATGATTATGACAGATCAAGACCAAGACGGCTCTCACATCAAGGGTCTTCTCATCAACTTTATCCATCACAACTGGCCGTCGCTGCTGAAGCTTCCGTTTCTCGAGGAGTTCATCACGCCTATTGTGAAAGCGAGTCGCGGAAGCAACGAGCTGTCTTTCTACTCGCTTCCCGAGTTCGAGGAATGGAAGACCGCCACCGACGACTGGCAGCGCTGGAAGGTCAAGTACTACAAAGGTCTCGGCACCAGCACCTCCAAGGAGGCCAAGGAGTATTTCACTGACATGCTGCGGCACCGCATCACGTTCCGGTACCAAGGCAACGAAGACGACCACGCCATCGAGCTGGCCTTCAGTAAGAAGATGATCGAACAGCGCAAAGACTGGCTCCGCAGTGGCATGGAGGAGCGCAAGCAGCGACGCGAGATGGGCCTGCCCGAGCTCTACCTGTACGGCAAGGACACCAAGAACGTGACGTACCAGGATTTCGTCAACAAGGAGCTCATCCTGTTCAGCAATATGGACAATGAGCGGTCAATCCCGTCTCTGGTGGACGGGCTGAAGCCGGGACAACGCAAGGTTCTCTTCACTTGTTTTAAGCGCAATGACAAGCGCGAAATTAAGGTCGCCCAGCTGGCGGGGTCCGTGGCCGAGCACTCTGCCTATCATCACGGTGAGGCCTCTCTCATGTCGACCATCATCAATTTGGCGCAGAATTTCGTCGGCTCCAACAATATCAACCTGCTGCAGCCCATCGGTCAGTTCGGCACGAGACTGCAGGGCGGCAAGGACGCTGCCAGCCCTCGATATATCTTTACTATGCTGTCGCCCCTGGCGCGTCTCATCGTGCCCGCTTTGGACGACCCGATCTTGGAGTATTTGTACGACGACAACCAGCGCATAGAGCCCGAGTACTACATCCCGGTGCTCCCCATGGTACTCGTGAACGGTGCAGAAGGAATCGGCACTGGTTGGAGCACGAAGATACCCAACTACAATCCTCGCGATATAGTTGCCAATCTGCGGAAGATGATCGCCGGTGAAGAGCCGGGTGTCATTAAGCCGTGGTTCAAGAACTTTCGTGGATCCGTGGACCAGGTGAGGCTGCTCGCTGTCATACTGCACACTTAAATATTAATCTTGCTGCGAAAGATACCTCCGCTGCAAATTTTGAGACATTGCTTTCTTCATTTGGTTGTACAAATCATATATGTTCTCCTACTAGATTGACTATACACAGTGCAACATTACTCGACATATGTGTCACTAATTCGAACCCATCGGAGACCATATGCGGTATCGTATCAAGTGATCTTAGCGATCATTTGCCAGTGTTTTCTTTTATACCCATACCATAGAAACGCCAAAAGCAAGAGAAGGAAACCTTCGTCCGACGCAAAATAAATAACGATAGTAAAAACTTATTTCTTCAGCTGGTTAAATCACTAGATTGGAGTGAAATATACAAGATAAAAGACGCTGACGAGGCCTACAATGGGTTTCTGAATTTATTACGTCACTGTTACGACACGGCATTTCCTAGAGAACAAGCGTCCTTCCGAAAGAGAAAAAAATTGCCGGAAACCTTGGATAAACAGCACACTTTATAAACGTATTCAAATGAAAAATGACCTTTTTAAAAAATTTTTGCGCTTACGAGATCCCGAAGCATTCAAAGTGTACAAAAAATACCGCAACGCGCTTACATCAGACTTAAAGAAAGCTAAACGAGAATATTATCAGAAAAAGTTCGAGAACATATATGATAACCCAAGAAAGGTCTGGGAAATGGTTGATGCACTTACTGGAAGAAAGAAAGCAAGATATGATATCACAGAAATACAGGAAGGAAACGTGGTGCTGCGCGGCGAGGCTCTTGCCAATGCTATGAATCGTCATTTCGTCAATGCGGGCGCGTACAGTAGTTGCTCTGAAAGCGAACACGACTCTTGTTTCGAAGAAACGGCAGCGATGCAGAATTCTATATTTATGCTTCCCACTGACAGTGCTGAGATATCTAACCCAATAAATAAACTTAAAATCAATGTTGCCCCAGGTATAGATGACATCACCGCCGCTGAACTAAAGCTGATAGGTCCACTAATATCTGAGGTGCTTGCTTACATAGTAAATCTTGTACTGACAACAGGCGTGTTTCCAGCACAGTTAAAGGTTGCAAAGGTAAAACCCAATTTATAAAGGCGGTGGCATAAACATGTCAAATTATAGACCAGTATCAGTACTTACGACATTATCTAAGGTTTTTGAGGGCGTTATTCACGACAGGTTGTTATCCTTTTTTAACAAGTATCACATTATCACAACACATCAATATGGCTTTCAGAAAAATAAATCTACTGAGCAAGCATTAACGATTATAAAAGATCAGATAATTGCAAACATGGAAAATAAGAAATTTACGCTTGGTTTAGTCTTGGACTTAAAAAAGGCTTTTGATTCGATACATTATGACATATTATTACGGAAACTGTCACGGTACGGCATACGCGGGATTGCCCTTAAGCTTTTGCAAAACTATTTACGTAACCGGTACCAACTAGTACAAATGAAAACAGCTACGTCAGGTCACTTACAGTTGGCCCAAGGAGTTCCGCAAGGTTCTATATTGGGCCCTTTACTTCTTTTGCTTTATGTAAATGATATAGTATGCATACCAACCTCCCCACAGCTTATTATGTATGCAGACGACACAAACGTATTTTTTACATCAGGACACTTAGAAACGCTAGAAAAAAACGTAAACGAGTATGACATCACTCTCAAACTGGCTTAAACAAAACAAGCTACAGTTAAATGCCAAGAAGACGACATATATTATATTCCGCCCATTAAATAAACAGGTAAAATATGACATAAAGATAAGCTTTGACGGGAACACTATAAAGCAGGAAAAACACCAAAAATTTCTCGGGGTATGGTTCAGTGAAGACTTGACGTGGAATGTTCACATTAATGGTTTAGTTAAGCAACTTGCGCGAACGGTAGGATGCCTATACAGAATTGGATCACTTATTCCTCTGTGGCTAAAGAAAAATTTGTACAATGCCCTCTTCTATTCGAGACTTTCTTACGGTGTACTAGTATGGGGGACGACAAAAAAAATTACAACAGACTTATAATGCTACAAAAGAAAATACTTCGTATTTTTGAAAATTACAATGGTAGAATAGACTGTTTTCGCACTTCAGTGCTCTTTTATAAGCACGAAATGTTAAGGGCAAACCAAATATACTATTTCAAGCTACTACAAGAGGTACACAAAAATAAGTGGTATAAACCAAAAGAAAATCAGCAACGTTATCCTGCTAGAAGAAATTTACAGCGTTTACCCAGAACTAGGACAAATTATGGAAAGCAAACTATAGAATACCAATCAATGAAAATAGTTAATGAATTGAATAATAGCATACAGTTTCATGTTTCTCTAGAGGCATTTAAAAACAAGTTAAAGAAATTATATTGAAAAATGAAATAACTTATCACCACTAGACAATATTGCTCAAAACTTGTAGTGTCATCGTGGCATGAATTTTTTTTTTTGCTTGTGTACGGAAAGTGAGTCACGGTTCCTTTTCTAACAGATAATGTCTTTTTCTATTATTATTATTGTTCATGTGGTTACACGATGCATCGAATTTTCTGTTCTTGTTTTATTTATTTATTTATTTATCTGTGTAAGACTTGCGTATCTGCAGTGTCTTAAGCGTGTCATGTGTTGGTTGTGTTGATTGCAGTACTTCTTTGTTAGCGCTCATGTGGTTTTTTATGATGTGTCAAAACTTCTTTTTTTTCTATTGTGCATGTGTTGCGAACTTCGGGTACAGAGGCCCTTGTCAGGCGTATAAAATGCCTTTTGCCTCTGTTCCTTTTTCTTGTAGTGCAAGAAAAAAATAAGATACTACTACTACTACTTATATATATATATATATATATATATATATATATATATATATATATATATATATATATATATATATATATATATATATATATATATATAGTCAAGTAGATTCTCCGTGAGAAGCCACAACGTTGTTTATTTCGACGTTTCAGCCAGAGTCTGGCCTTCATCAGGAATGATTCCTGAAGGCCAGACTCTGGCTGAAACGTCGAAATAAACAACGTTGTGACTTCTCACGGAGGATCTACTTGACTACTTGCAACACTACGGCCACTCCACCACGATGCCTATATATATATATATATATATATATATATATATATATATATATATATATATATAGTATATGTATTATATATGTATGTATATGTATGTATATGTATATATGTATATATGTATATATATATATATGTATATATATATATGTATACCAAAAAAAATTCAATCGACGTTTCGACCGGGGACCGGCCTTTTCCGGAGTGGAATTGACAGGTACAGTCGCTGCATTTATACACGCATGCAACGTGGATATATATGTGTTTTTAAAGCTAAAATTCGCCGTTGGCGGGAAATACACGGTCTCTGCGCTTGTCCCTCAGTTAGGCAACAGCGCTAAGGCGGAATGTGACTGGCTTTAACTGCTTTCCGGCGAAGTAAGGTCCCAATGATTGTTTTAAGATCTAAAAGTGCCGTGGTACACGCTGGGCGCGTCTAACACGAGGTACCTTAAGCGAAATGACTTAGGTTGGCGCTTTCTGTACAGTGGAACTTGAGCGGCTTTACTGTAAGTGTGCTCGGTGGCGTGTTTGCTGAAGAAAGCTGCAGTGTTGGCTTCCGCTCCGTCAGCATCCGCAGCAGATAAGTCAGACGAGAAATGGCTGCTGCCTTGGTAGCCTTCCACACAAGCTTGAAGGTTCCTTCTCGAGTGCGCTTTTGCCACGACGTATTCAGAGCGGTTGCGGCAACACATGGTGCTTCCTTTACGTTTTTTTTCCCCTTCTGTGCTTGATTTTGTAGTGAGGAAGTCAAACGGCAAAAAAAAAAAGCGTTGTACATCAGGGTACTCGTTTAGCTTACGGTGCTTTCTGGCAGTACTTCAATTTGACGGCGAACTTTTACTCGAGGAGTAGCATAGCACAGTTGTACTGAGCGGTTTTGTTGTTTGAGGCACTTTGCTACAGCAGCTCTTTTGGTGGCTTGCTGATGGTTGCCAATGCTAGTAGCAGAATTCGACTGCCACAGTTCATTATATACCCTTAATGCTTATTCTGTGTGATACTGAAGTCGTCTGCGCTGCTGTCGCACAGGTTGAAGAGCAGAGGTTCATCATGAGCGGGGAGGTGGCCGTGCTCAACTCCACCAGCATCGAGATCACGGAGCTTCCGGTGCGTGTTTGGACTCAGACGTACAAAGAGACAGTGCTAGAGACCATGCTGCACGGCACAGAGAAGGTACCGCCGCTCATATCCGACTACAAAGAGTACCACACAGACACCACCGTCCGCTTCGTGGTCACCATGACCGAAGACAAGCTGGCCAAGGCCCGCGAAGAAGGGCTGCACAAGACGTTCAAGCTGCAGACGTCGCTCACAACGTCCTCGATGGTTTTGTTCGACTCCAAGGGCGTCCTGAGGACGTTTCGTACCCCTGAGGACATCCTGCGTGACTTCTTCGCGACGCGTCTGCAGGGGTGAGTTTGGTTACGTCAGTTGTGGCGGTCTGTGATCAAGTGGTATCCGCGCAACTAAACTTTCGAATTTCAAGTTGCTTCTCCTATAGGAAACGCGGCACGCTACGCATTAAAACGAAGTAGATTGCCGTGTAGGTCATTATGCTTAGTCTAACCAACACTATTTTTCTGCCGCTATTTTCGTCATTTCCGCCACTTTGGGTAGCGCAGTGATCAGACGTCTTTCACTGGGAAAATTAATTTGACCTCGTATCCCTCTTCTGCAGGTATGAGAGGCGAAAGGCTTACCTCGTTGGTCTGCTGTCTGCTGAAGCGAAGCGTCTCGAAAACCAGGCACGCTTCATTCTCGAGAAAATCGGCAACATCATCAAGATCGAAAACCGTCGCCGCAAAGAGATGATGGAGACACTGCGGCAGCGGGGTTATGATCCCGACCCTATCGTTATCTGGAAGAAGCAGCAGCTGCAGCAGACAGGGCGTCGAGACAGCCAAGCCGAGTCGCAGGACGAAGCCGAAGACGCTGGTGCGTTTTTTTTTTTTCATCAGTTTAGGAAGAAATGTTTTCTTATGTATTTAACGCGCCCTCTTAGCGACGAATTACAGCTCAGCCCTTCCTTGAGCTCTTGCTGGTATAACGGGCCTTGGCCGTGCGATGTACCAAATCAATGTATTCCATGCGATATACGAAGGTATCTGTGCGATGCGAAGGGGTTTCCTATCATTCCAATGACATAGCACGGTGAGCTACGGGTGCACATCAATTCTGCAAGTCTAATTTACTGCAAAACAAGGTCGTCCAAGATATAGTGAAAGCCCCGCGTACAGTTTTTTGTTAGTAACCATTTCTCAAAGTATGGAAAGGTTCCAGCTATCGCGCCAAAAGACCGTAATTGCAATGTAATTTCATCTGTGAAGCATGAAAACGCAACCCAATGTACGTGTTGAATGGTATTGGCGCATATACTGGGCGAAAATGCTTTATTTTTAAGTGCGAACCGAGGTATAGATGCTATAGGCGATGCGCAAAGCGCCGACGACGCCATCTGCCGCCACGCCTCGGAAGCGCTCGCGGGGCCCGGCGAGCAGTGTTCCCGAGAGCGTCTATACGCGAGTGCACGGATGGATGTGTTTTTCCTCGTGATTTAACGATTCTGGCGGGCCTCAGCGATGTCGAAAAATAACTGATGCGTTGTCGGCTGCTCAAACACACACAAAAAATGGCCAGGAACGCACATCTACAGGTTTCCGGTGCTATTCATGAGCGAAAGCGACGGCGGGTGGATTGCGGCTGTACGACGTAGAAGCTAAGCAATCGCGCTTTGTTTACGGCAGTGTTAGAACGATTACCGTGTTTTTATTTCTTCTTTTTTGTCGCTACGTTTTCAGCGAATGCTACTACGTTTACACTTGGTCGCCTCGCCTGCATTGTAGACACTACAATTCACATGAGGTTGTTATTACTGATAAGACGCGATACCTTGGCTCTCTTGAAAAACAAATGGCGCGAAGCGCAATGCGGGAGAATGTAGGGCAGGTGACGGCTCCTTTAAAGAAGCGCCGTGGAATCACACGTGTGCTGTACGAAATCGGCTGCATTCTACCTATTGATGGCACTGGAATGCGATCATCGGTGCAGAATGTTCGCTGTGCGCTTCTGCACCGATGATGACAAGCTTATCGTTTATTTTTTCTGAAGTTTATCATGCTGGTTTCAAAGTTTTACCAACGCTGACCCTTCACGTGGCCGACCCTGTGAAATCTATACGCCGGTGCGACAGCGCTCCCTCAATATCTACTATATCAGCACATGGCACGTAAACGAAGCTACTGTGTCGAGAAAAAACATTGGTTCACGCGTCAACGCATGCAGGCGTTAGTGATCGGGACGTTATAAAGAAAGCGGTGTACTTACGATGAGCTCCACTTCGTAGGAGAAGCTTGTTGTCGATTGTCTGCCCCGCCACGGTGGTCTAGTGGTTATGGCGCTCGACTGCTGACCCGAAGGTCGCGGGATCAAATCCCGGCCGCGGCGGCTGCATTTTCGATGGAGGCGAAAATGTTTGAGGCCCGTGTACTTAGATTTAGGTGCACGTTAAAGAACCCCAGGTGGTCGAAATTTCCGGAGCCCTCCACTACGGCGTCTCTCATAATCATATCGTGGTTTTGGGACGTTAAACCCCAGATATTATTATTATTGTTGTCGATTGTCTGTGACAAAGACTTGTCGCGTATGGGGACATTGTCGTCCCACACAGCTGTGACATCGGACACATGTCCACTATTATAAAGTGCGGCTCCTTTGCGCACACTGTTGCCGCAAAATTAATTATCTGGGACGCGCACAACCGGCGAATCGCACGCGCGCAAATGAGGCGTCTGCTACGCGACCCGCGAGCGGTTCCAACGGCCGCCGCTACGCGGCTTTCAGTGGCGCCCCTATAGGCGCTGCGCATCGCGGATAGGGCACCTGACTTGGCCGCAGGAAATGCGTGGTTCGAACCCTGTTGAGGCGGCCTGCCAATAAGTCGGTACAAACAACCGTTTGCCAGGGTTCTGTGTTTGCCTGTGATAGCAGCACGCAGAAACAGAAGCTGAACAAGGGCTGTCTGAAAACTTGAACTTTACTGCAAATGAAACAATTCAGATATGACAAAAACTATAAAAAAACCACGGTAAAGAGAAATCGTCGAGCGTAGAAGATCGGCGAACTTGTCTTATTCAATGCAGCTACTGCCTTTTCTGCAGTTACTGCCACGGCGAAGACATATGTAGTTACCTTTGTAGAAATGTTGGCTCAAGCAGCATTCTTCGTTCGTCGATTTCTCATTACCTCGAGCGTTTGTCTTCCTCTGAACTTTTCTTTTGTTAAAAAAAAATGGCGCTTATGTTCTGGAAAGTTAAACTGAAGATTACAAGGCACGTTAAGAGCAGTTAAAGAACACTGCTAAAGGTTCCCATCAGCTATGCACCATCTCGCCGAATTTCAAGTTTTATTAAAGCTAGATTCCTTGGAAACGCCTACAACTCTTTCCTTAATGAAGCCGGAGGAACGTATTTACGGCTGTTTCGATGAATGATCATTTTATGCATCATTTCCAATTCACAGAACGCTGTGACACAGACGTTCCCGTTTCTCTCTTTCCGCACGTGTTCCCTTTTACTTAGATGACAGGGCGACTCTGCGCTCCGAGTCCCCCCTCCTTTCTTTTGTAAATGGATGCCAAATTCATAAAATTGAACGGTTGCAGCCGAGGAACAGGATGAGGACAGGGACAAGGACGGCGGTAGCGTGCACTACAACTACCTTCTGGGCATGCCGCTTTGGAGTCTGACTATGGAGAGGAAGGACGACCTGCTCAAGAAGCGTGACGAAAAGCGGGATGAACTCGAAGTGCTGCGCCGCAAGTCTCCCGAGAACCTCTGGGAAGAAGACCTGGACGCCTTCTTGACCAAGCTGGACGAGGTTGAGAAGGCGCAACGCGATGAAGAGAATTCGACCGGCGTCAAGGCGACCAAAGGGTCCAAGGGCGGACGCTCTAAGGTGCCTAGCGTTTTCGTTTATTTTTAATGTAATAATTGGTCAGTTTGTGACAGCTTGTACACGAAAGCCGCGGGAGTGTGCGAGCGAACTTTTATGCGAGATTGCAGGCGCTTTGTTGCTGTATCCAGCGGCGTATTTGGTTCTCATGTTAATGGCAGAGCTGCTTACAGATCACTAAAGTTCTTACCTCGCTCGAAAAGTGTTGCCTTGGCCCTTTGTTACGGCTTACGCTGGATTGGAATCTAAGACTATTTTTGCGTATGCATTTACCTCGAAGGCTGCGGCTCCAAAGAAGGCTGAAAGTGAGACGAAGCCCTCGGCGTTCGCGGAGCGCGTTGTGCCAAAGGTCGAGTGGGAAGCGAAGACCAAGGCCACCGGAGCGCGCCGTGGAGCCAAAAAGGCGACCAACGATGCCACTGCCGATGGCCACGGTGATGACGGGGACGGCAACGCTGCAACGGCGACCGGACGCACCAGTCCCGAGGTCCCCGAACGTGCAACGGATTCCGCACCCGCCAAGGCGCCACAGCATAAACGAGGAGGCGCCACTAAGGACAAGCCTTCTAAGACCAAAGCAAAGAAGAGGAAAAACTCTTGGTCGGGCTCTGATTCCTCTGAGAACGACGAGTCGCTCATTAGCCTCGGCTCAGACGACGACGTCAAACCTGTGGCGGGCCCTTCGGTAAGCACCGAGAGTTGGTTATAAATATAAGGGACTGCTTCTCTAGTGACAGCGTGAACGGTTAACTTCAGACACCAGAGAATAGATGGGGAAAAACATGGCGTTTTCTTGTCGCTGATGTCCGACTTTTCCGTTCGCGTGGTGGTCTAAATGTACGTGCATCCTGCTGCTCAAATTAGAATATTTTAAGTGCGAGCACACTGAGCCCGAGACACGGGACCAGAAAATTTGACACGAGCTTTGGCTGGCAAGTGAAAGTCTATATCGCGCGAAATAGAAGGCGAAGAGGGTGTGTTTGTGGGGAAGCGGCATGCTCAAATGACAAAGCCCGTTGAAAAGCAGTCTTGGGCAGTAATAACTCGTTACTAGTAACGCGTTACCGGTAACTAGTTAGTTTTTTCAGTAACTTGTAACTGTAACTAGTTACTTTTAAGTGAGAGGAACTTGTAACTGTAGCACTGTTACTTTTTTCGCAGTAACTGTAACGAATACCGTTACAGTTACTGCTGTCTTTATGAAAAATTAGCCAACAGCAACACTTTTTCGAACTTTCTTCTTTACCGTTTATCCTCTCCACAGAATAGGGTAGAATAGGGCTCCCCTCGCAGTTTGAGAGGAGGTCACTAAGAGGATTATCCTCCCTGCAGAAGATCGAGGTTTGAGATCGGTCATTAACGCAACATGTAAATAATTCATTTTGCAACTGAACAGCTTCCTAAGTTCGCGTCCGTTTTTTTTTTCGGCATATATATCCTTTTTGTAACTTGATCATCTAGCTCTGTTCTTTGTGTGCAGGGGGAGGAGCATTAGGACGCCATGTCTGCAGGCTCCTTCGTCTGAGACTGCAAGCTAATCGTGTTAGACAGGTGGCTAGAAAGCAGCCGAACGCGAAACCGCTAAGAGCCAGAAATACCGTGAACTAGCGAAGCAATTTTTTAAAACTTCTTTGGAACAGATTGTAAAATGTTTACTCCGACTTAACTCAACAATTATTAACAAAATGACAGACGTTTCGCCTCCAATGCAGGTGGCATTCGAAAAAAGAAAAAAAAAATGAGCCGAGGTCGACCATGTCCTTGTAAATGTCTATTTGGGAGGGGGGGGGGGGTGGGGGGGGAGGGGTTGCAAGCCGGGGCGCCGCGGCGAGTGAACCACGATTCCAGGAGTTTTCTTTTCCCCCACCTTCGTTCACAAACCAACGTCGTCGCATTGTTTAGGTCAAAGCTATAGCCTGTCGTCCAGCAGTGCTTAACAAGCTCGGTCTTAGAACGCGTTGCATGGGTTGCTTTAGCAACATTCCGCTTATGTTCTTTAAGCCTCATTGATCATTTCCTACCCGTTTCGCCGATCACCGCATCGTACTTTTAGACGACACCGCCATGATCGTCCGCAGGTGTGCAGTCTTTGGATTTCGTGAACACATGTCCCAAGGTATAATAACGGGGCTTAAAAACGGTTTGTATGCCCAGCGGACGCGAAGCTTTCCGAACGGTCTGACACACCTTAAACATACGGAACAGACACAATGGACGCCGTCTCAACTCGTGATGCACTACCCGCTGCTCTTCGCATGCGCTTCTGGGTACAGTTAATAAACGTCCTAGGATACTGCCGTCCTTCCAGTACATCAACCACGTTTTCCACTTCAGGTATGAGGCGCACAAAACGATTGCTGGTGTTGGGCCCCCTTTAGATTTCCTTCGTCTAGGGTTTTACCACGTGCAATCCTTATTAGATTCTATCATTTGATTTGTGATCTATTATTTTATACAGTAACGGAAAAGTAACGACGTTACTTTTGCACAGTAACTGTAACAGCTTACTTTGGGAAACTCTGTAACTGTAACAGAGTTACTTTTTTTGGCTTAGGTAACTGTAACTGCAACACTGTTACTTTTTACTGGTAACGTGTCCATGACTGTTGAAAAGCAAATAACAGTGGCGTGGGCCTCTATAAACGACGTGCTGAACGGCACGTCTGCCTGTGCATGATGCTGTAAACGTAGGAAGTAGTGTAATGGTACAGAGATGACGACTGAATAAGACTGTCTGATAAAATAATGAAGTCAGAGGGAAGCTTGCTGTAGGTGCACCCTTTCCTTCGACGGAAGTTCCTTCCTGGGGCGGCATGCGGACATGCGCACGATTGAGCGCACTGTCCCACCGCGCAACATGTTTGCCATCACGGTCCGCAAGCAATATTTAATCAACGCAGCAGCGTAATCACGAGCAAAAGATCTATTTCTTTCAATGCGCATTGCCTCAAAACACGTATAAGCGCTTAGGCGCTAAAGGTGTGTCGTAACAATTGTCGATAGGTGTCCGCGCGAAGCTAGACAGTGTATAACTGACGGGACAAACGAGGTATATACAGATACACGGAAAGTTCGCTCTTCCTTCGCTCTTCATTGCTGTGTGCATTTCATATCTATGCCTTTTCAGTGGACATCGTCGGTGTGAGCCACAATTTGAGCTATAGCGACATACGACAGCCGACTGTTTTGTTTTTAGACAAGGTCATCGTTTACGTGCACTGCGGTTGACATGACAGAATAGCTTAAAAAAGGGCTCACAAAAAAACAAGACATACAATGCAGTAGAGAACTGATATTAGTCCTTTCAGGCTCACGCTTTTGATGATTAAAGCGAGATAAGGCATATCATACGAGATTTATTGCTGTATAGGCCCATTATCACGAGGTTATTTTGGAAGTCCCTTTTCTGTTATCTGGTTCTGTCTTGTCGAATGCGCAGAGTAGACATATACAGTGTGTTCGAATTCAAGTGGCTGATCCTTGCCGACAGAGCCTCCTCATTTTCTATTCTTTCTCACAACGTCTTTTGCTGCATCTCCGCGTTTTCCATTCCGTAAACGAAAAGTAAACTTCGACGTTCATTTTTTCACTCGGTTACAGCGGAACACACACGAGGACAATAGAAGGAATTGTCCTCGTGTGTGTTGAGCTGTAACCGAGTGAAAAAAATGAATCCCGGCAAACTGGCCCAACTTGCCGCTTTGCTGTAAACTTGGACGGTGCCGCCTAACCTACTTTCAATTTCCTCATACGCCGCGCAGCACCGCCATCAACAAGACGAGCGACAACGAGCACAGCCTCCGAAGAAGCACGGAGCCGCGGCTAAGACAGCGCAGCACGACGCAGCTGGTGGCGAAGCCGACAAGGACTTCGTCAAGCCACCCGCCAAGAAACCCGGCGCGATTTCTCGAACAGCCAAAAAGGCTTCGGTCGCCAAGCAGGCTCCAGCGGCGGACGACTCCGACTCCGACCCTGTGCCGGCTCCGAAGAAGGCGGCCAAAAAAATGCGGGTCGTAATGTCCTCTTCTTCGGACGATGACTACGCACCTTCCGTGCCGCGGCCAACCACTTCCAGCAGCGGCCGCACTAAGGCGCCGCCGGTGAAGTACGATTTCGGAAGTGACAGTGACGAATTCTGATGCACGTCGTGGAGTGTGTAAACATAACTGTGATACACTGCGTTCTGCCATAACCACCGATGCTTATGCCTCGAAGAACCATGTGCGAGCTTCGTGACGTGTATGTCGCATCGAATCGCGGTGGTAGATGTTCGATCGACATTTTGTGCTGCCTTTATCAGTGTGACCTCTACATGGGAGTGCAGTGGCCCGCCTGGTGACAAGTATCCATTATATTGTAGATTGTCTCAGTGTGCATGTTTACGTTCCTTTATGTCCAACAGTGACAGTATCTATTTGTTATAGCTTCACCTGGCAGCGTCACTTTGCAGAAGACAGCTGAAATTTGTTTGTAAAATGCTTTTGTCACTTTCACACGTTCTTTTTATTCAAGTTTGCGTTTTTTTCTTACTTTATTTTCGTTATTTTCGTTTCTTCAGTAAAGGAGGAAGCGGAGGGAAATGATGTTCGAATCCACAGACGAAAACCTTGATGAGCGCACGTTTTCTGCAAAAAGGCTTTTCAGTGTGGGATTGCCCGATTTCACATTTGCGTTCTTTCTTCGGCTCTTTAGGTTCATGCACCACGTTCATGACATTGTATCACTGCCGAGCAAATACAGGTGCGCTTTATGCCTAGGTGTCCAAGCGCTGCGATTTTAAGATTTTTGACAAGTTTTATATGGGAAAGCACGTTTACTTCTTTACAACAGAGTAAGCGAGGATAAACAGGCGGCTTTTTTTTTTCCTGCGCCGATTTTAAATCAGTTTTACCTGCAACTACATAACGCAGCTTGCGAGCAGGCAATCTCTTTCCCTCCTTTAAAACACCTTGTCGTTAAGCGTTTTAGCTTTGACAGCACCGGCTTGTGTAATCAGTGCTGAGATATTTTGCAGAGGATTAAAGAATCGATCTCGTTTTTCGTTCTCGATTGTTATTTGCATATATTTTTATTTTCTTTACAACATACTATATTCCATAGTGTTCTCTGGTGGGCACCGTCTATGGGCGCGTCGACGGGTCTGCCCGCGACGACTGCGCGTTGCTCACTGCAAATACTTATTCGCACTAGCGATTGACATTCGTTAGACAGGTAAAAATGAAGAAAAAAAGAAAGCAGAGGCGTAGTTATGCCGTGGAATACTAGACTGACACGCGCAATGCCTGGGTTCCAGTTCCACTGCGAGGTCGGGCCTTTGTCTGAATTTCCTTCTGAGCTACCCACGTGACCCTTCGTTGACGTCACATTTATGACGAAAATGACTTGCTTCAATTCTTGGTGGACCCCGGCTCGCAACAGTTTGGTGTTACATAAATTGTGCACCGTACCGCTTAGTATAACTGGAGTGAAATAAGATCAATGAAACAGTAAATATAAATATCTAAAAAAGAAAGAAGTACTTCTGACAATTTTTTACTGCATGGAATAGTCTGGCTTTTTTTTCTACTTCAAAGTTGAATCTCAATATAATATACCCGCGAAATTAAACTGCTTTCATTATATTACATCCCGATTTTCCCGACAGAAATGCATTTGCGAACATGCTCGGGGAGACCAGCATATTACTGAAATAAGCCTTTTTATGTAACTCCTTTACATTATGTAACCTTAAGTAACTCTAAGCGGTTACTTTATGTAACTCGTTTTTTTATTTATGGTAATCCCAGTCTCCCCGATAAAATCGCAGTCCGAACGTGCCTGGGGATAACTGTATGTAGTTGAATAATGCAAGGTGTTTTTTTTTAATTTTTAATAGGTTAGCGTCATAGGTTTTTAAATGAAAAAACCTACGACAGTAAGGCTGTCGTCGTTATCGCACACGAACTCTACATCGAGGCGGAAATATCCTGAAGCGACTGATTTAAAAATAATTCTTTTTATTTAATTGAGGGCCGTTTATATTAGAAAGCTGTAGTGTGTGACAATTTATGGCATACCCATTTTTTAAAAATCCCTAAAGTTTCACGTAATTTCAGATATCCATAATCGAATTTTAATGGCGATATCGAAGCTGAACGAGCGCGGCGCGCAGGAAGCGCGACCACTCTGTTACGTCAAACCGGAATTCCCCGTGACATGGAAGTGACGAAATTTCAACGAAATAACTGGTGCTAATCGCTAGTGAAATGACAAACATGTGGCATAAAACTAAAGGCAGGAAACCAGGGGCTGGCGGACACTTGAACAGACTATTGTCGAACGACGAAGTTTCTAGGAATGTTGGTGGGACATGGAACGCCGCTAATAATTATTGGGGTTTTCACGTGCCAAAACCACCATATGATTATGGGGGACTCCGGATTGAATTTCGACCACCTGGGGTTCTTTAATGTGCACTCAAATCTAAGTACACCGGTGTTCTTTGCATTTCGCTCCCATCAAAATGCGGCAATCGAACCCGCGCCCTCGAGCTTAGCAACGTGACATGTACCCTACGTGCTAACCTACCACGGCGGATATGGAATGCTACTAGAAAATGGCACTTATTGAATGCGTCTCTTGAGGTTTAGCGCAAAGAAAACACGAGGACACCGCCACCTCGACACAGCACTGGGGCGTTCCCGTGCCATCCCTTTGCGGTGAACCACGAGATATGCAGCACCAATGAGCCCACCAGCCTGTTCTGTTGAACTTGAGGGAAACACAGCGCGGCGAAACAAGAACTAACGAAGAAACGACGCTAGTGAAGTGTCTACATCTAATAAAAATGCGCTAACATATTCCATTATGTAAATTGAGAAAAATTAAGTACCAGGTTTTGGTTTCTCAAACCACATGCTCGACAAAACCTGTTATACGAGTTATACGTGCTCCTCGCATTTGGCTTTTTTCTGAAGTCAATTACGCAGCATAAAAATAACATGCACAAATCGCACCGCAAGCTGGAAACGTCGCATTTCGTTCGCTTCTTGTGACATTATTTGACTGTTTGTACAACTGCGTTAGACATCAACTTAGTGAATGAAGCGCTTAGCTGCAGTTTCTGTGTATATAGCGTTGCAACTGCAGCAACCAATGGCCCTGACACGGTCCAATGGGCAGTCCAATGCGGGACCCTGCGCAGATGCCTACGTCGATATGTAAGGGAAATTATTCAAACCTGTAAAGTCTCTAGCGGGATGGGGTCGACGAGAGATTGGGCGACTCAATTCTTGCAGTACGCCTGGAAGACTCTTGATCCCTTATACCATGCAGCGCAATATCATGCAGCGAAGTAACCTGCGGGGATAGCATTGCGCAGCGTGTCAAAAAGTGTCTGCCTACCATTCGTACTCAGAGCGTGCAGCAACTTTTAGCGCTGCCGCACAAGTGCACGCCGATTCCATACCTCAAGAGCATTGACTTCAAATACCTCAAACCAAACATTTGTTTACTACTACCGCTTTGGACAGATACAGCGAGGAAAAATACGCAGAATATCTCTTTGCGGAGAGTTCGCTTGCTAAGGCTGTCTGCGTGACGCAAGAGAAGGTCAGTGCTTGACGAAAACAGACAGCCGCTCCAATTCGCCCACCGTGCACTTGGCGCACAGTTCTGGTACGATGCCAGAATTTACCCGTCACCTCTGTCACTGTCTGTAAATTGATTAATCGAAAAGGTTTAATCAGTTTAATGAAAGGTGAACAATGCGATTAATCGTTTTGCAGGACACTTTTCATCGGTTAATTAATTATCGTTCATCGACATTGCCATCCCAAATTTGGTATACATTGGCCACGGAAATCATTCTCAAGGTGTTAACTAAAAACGATCTATTTATGTAAGCCTGAACAAATGTTCCCTTCATTCCGGCCGTGTCTTCGTGAAATGGCAATCTGAAATTCCTCTCCGAAAAAAGTTGAAACTAATAAATTATCACCAGCGCAACATGAATTTTTATTTATTAAAGCTATACAGTTGTGTATCATCTCGGCTGCTGACCAGAAAGACGCAGGTTCGATCCCAGCGGCGGCGGTCGCATTTCGACGAAGGCAAAATGTAGAACCTCATTTAGTCGAAATGCTCCGCAGCCCTCCACTACGGCATGTATCATAATCGTATCCTGGTTTTGTCATGTAAAACCCCAGAAATTATAATTTTAGTCATGACGTTGGCGTGTTTATTTGAATCTTTTCGTCACGGGTTCCTATGCAAAAATCCTTTACTTTGCATCTGTACGTCAACGTATCTGTAAAAACTTTGGGGCTTCACGTGCCGAAATCCCGATATGATTATGAGGTATGTCGTAAGTTCACCGTCACAATTTTGACCACCTGGAGTTCCTTAACGCGCTTTTAAATCTATGTACACAGGTGCTATTTACATTTCGCCCCCGTCGCAATGCGCCCACCGCGACCGGGAATCGAACTCGCATCCTCGAGCTGAAGAGCGCGACACCTTAGCAGCTCAGTTCCCGCGATCGACAGGTGTGTGAACGTCTGGAGAGCGACCTCGATACATATCTCAAGGTCGCTTTCGAGACGTTAACACACCTGTCGATCCTGTCTCAGTGCATCGTACAATGACTTCTAGTTGCTCCGGCAAGATGACAAAGTACGTACTGTTTCTTTATGTCAGCCACTGGCGTAGCCAGGGATTTTTTTCGGTGGGGGCGTGGGGGTTAAACCATACTTTATGTATGGTCGCGCGTGCGTTTGTATGTGTGCGTGTATACAGGGTGTTTCATGAAATCTGTCCCAAAATCCTAAAACATCGGGGAAATGCGATGTTTGTTCGATGATTTCACAATTACTTCTTCTGTAGTCGCAGGCATCTTAAGATGGCTAAAGACATCGTATGGGACAGTGATCAAGAAATTAATTAACTTTTTATTTAGCGGAGTTAGGCGGTTATGTCAAATGGGAGAATTGAATTACTTCACGCGAAGAACCCATCGTAGCTTTGTGATTTCGAAAACGCGGCCTCTAGTAATGATTGCGAAGTAATGAAATTAACCCAAATTCAGCGGCCAATTGGCATTATTTTGGCATCTTCTGACAGGCTTGAGCGCGCAAAAAAAAAAGCGCGCGTGGAAATATCAAAGGATTCTGGTGATACGTTAGTCGGAACTTTCCGTGCCGTTTTCATTGTCATGTGTAAGATCCTGCGATACATTAGTGGTGCAGGTCGGGTCTCCTACAAGGCCATCTCACATTCTGTCATGTGTAAGCACGAAATATGAGCCGATCCCAGAGATAGAGTACAATACCGAAGCGACCCGCGGCCCGGTATTGACCCATTTCCCAATGCAGGAGTAGAATGCGCAGTTAAAGTCGATGGAACTGCGATAGAACTTTGCCCCGCCCCCCTTCTTTAATGGGGAACCCTGCGCACGTCTATGATAGCGGCGCATAAAGTGCGTGTACAGACAAACAGCAGAAGAAGCAAAACGTACGAGCATCACGCATATCTTGAACTAGAGTGTACTAGAACAGGGGAGTGCTCGGAACGAACTTATAGACGTATCGGTTCTACTTTGTTTCTTAAAATAGGTGCAGTTGCTACGTGTTGGTTCAAAAAGTAATGCAAAATGGGAAGTAAATTAGAAGAAATTTGACAGTGAGTGCACTTATTTGCAGCGCCACCACCCGGGATTGAACAAAAACGTAATGTATGGCCTTCGAGATTTTCGCGAACACGAGATTTAACATTTTACGTTATTTTTTGTCGCAATACGTAGCAACAGAAGCTAGTTTTAAGAAACAAAGGAAAACCAACAGAGCTATAAAAGGCGACACTAAGAATAAAAACCCACCATCTACAGCTGCGATTCGAACCCGGGCCTTTTCAGTGGGAAGCGGGCATTCTACCCCTGCGCCACTTTGGCGGAGCCGAGCTGGTGGCAGAAAAAGTGGCTTGGCTAGTTGGCTACTTTCTGGCCGCTCTCTTGTTCCCTCGATTTGAGCTAAATTATCGACATCTGGTAACCTGGCAGACTCTGGCGCTCGAGTATGCGATGTCAAAACATTGAGGCCAAGGCACGCTTTAAGCTTTCAAAATTGAACTTGTATTACGCACGAAGAAGCTTTTGGATACGCAATGGAGTCTCAGGAAAACTGTTGCATGGGGCCTCAGACCACCTATTGCTGAGGGCGACTTGGAAGTGAACAATCGAAAGCGCTCCTCCGCATCCACGGCGCTCGGCACTCACTGGCATCAGCAAATGGATATCTGACGAACTGCGACTAAGGAACGTTAACTGCTCGGACATTGTTATCACGCAAGAAATGATTGTGAAAGTGTCTACAAATTTAAGCGTCGATCCCAGCAGCTGTGATTTTCCAGCAGCTGTGAGGCGCACCACCGGGATTCGAACCTTCGACCCCTCGCTCCGCAGCGCGCTGCCTTAAACAACTCGGCCACGCGCCTCCGGCTGTTCAGCATAACAACGGCGAGATATTTATATACATCATTTAACGCTAACGGCACGCAGAGCTGGGAGGTGCTTCAGTATGTGTAGTATTACCCGCGAGATAGCCCGAAGGGCGCGCTTAAAGCAACGCTCTTACATTTTTCTTCAGACGCGCACTAAATGGTGGCCCCTTTCTGTAGCCACTAATGATGTGGAACGCCGAGTAAACGATGCGTCTAATGCCACCGCGCGGCAGGAGACGCGGAGGGGTCACTCCACGAGCCGCAGTTTTAAAGAAAAATTTGCAGTGGCTTAGCTCGGCTATGCCAGGATATACGTAGCGTTAGCCCAAAGATTCAGCTGATTATTCTTAGCTTTTCAGATTGTCTAGGATTATTAGCCTTCTTCTGTTCATTCTTCGTACGCTGAACCGCTAATTGCCAGGCAACTACTTTGGGTTCCGATGAGATAAGCTTCTCGGCTCTTCTGCGCCGTTGAGCAGCATTTGCGCTTTCCTTCTCCATGGCGTTACCCACCTGCAAACGCCAGTCAGAGGCGCTATCAAGCGGCTCCAGCAGAGTGTCAGACGGCGACTGCACAGCGAAGGCGAACAGCTGCGCGCGCGCTGGCGCCAATGCGTCTGCCAAGGCTACGACGTCACTCCTCTGGAAAGCGCAGACCGGCGGTGGCGGAGTCTGCGCGCGCGCCGGCGCCAGTTTGTCTGCCGCGGCTACGACGCCACTCCTCCCGAACGCGCAGACAAGCAGTGGCGAGCCGCGCGCGGCGGTGGCGGAGAGCGCGTGAGATGCCGGCTCCGGTGAGCCAGCTGTGTGACATCACTGATCCTCGCGCATGCGCAGCACGGCTCATGACGATCCACGCGAAATCGGCTCCGGCTAGGCAAGTGTAGCTAACGCTACAAAAAGAAGTCTAACCCCCGTATTCACAAACGCTCCTCGACTCGACCCTTCACTCGAAACGCTCCTTGAGGGCCGTTTTCCGATTCACAAATCGCCCTTCACTCGAAACGCACCTCGACTTGAGGAAATCTCGAGTGTTTCACTTGAGATTGTCAAGGTAGCGCGGGAGCTACCTTGAATCGTTCCTTGAGTGAAGTTTCGGCGTCAGCGCGTGGCCGCCGAGATAGCGGGCCGCGCGCTCGCCATTTCGGAGGCCACGGTCAGCGTGGCATCCATGCGGTGCGTCGCTCACTTGTTCTGCATTTCCCGATGGATCAAGCTGCCGCCCTGCCGCTGCCTTTTTGCTTTCGATAGTGAAGGTGCGCATTTACTATGGCGCTGTCTTCGAGTGGTTCGGCAACGGCTCAGGTATACTGTGGCTGCTGTGGCTCCGAGAGAGGCCGGCATGATGTCAAGAGGACCGCGCTCTTGTGCCGTGATGTGTTGCATTCCGTGCATGAGCCAATGGATTACCTGATAGTCATCGTGCTAGTGTTCCAAGTCTTACTATGGTTGCCAGTGCTTTCATGTGTATTTCGTTGAAGACCTTACGCCGCATCAGTTCAAGCCCGGTGCGAAAGACTGCGCGATAGCGAAAGGAAAGTGAGAGAACTTTTCTCCAATTAATGGGTGAATTATTCATGCTAGCTTCATGGGTGCGTACCTGACTATTCATGCGCCGGCATTCACCGCACACCTGAGCGCATTTCGCTCATGTAAATCTTCACTACCCTAACCGAAATACGAAGAAGCATACCTCTGCAAGGAGATCTTCTGTATCAGCGTGAAGGTGCGTTCTTCTATTTTGTTTTTCACGTTTTCCCTGTGTTTGATCAGATCCATATTTGGGATGGTTTATGGAAAACAAAAGACAATGTAATGGGGCACAACGAATGTGCAGTTGCTAGTATTGAAAGTTATAACTACGTAATTCGTAGCTTCGTTATACAGTATTTATGTAGCCCACAATATCTATGGACGTCCAAGCCTAGCCATATGAAATTAACCAGGTGGTGGTGCAGTACGAAACCCGCATGTATGCAAAAATGCGTGAAACGTATCAAAACACAAAAGATACAGCAGAGAAATGAATGAATGTTTTATTTTCAAGCTTAATAACACTGCTTCTAATTAAGCAATGACGGCAAATTTTAAGAAAACAATGGCACACGCAGTGTAATTGTAGACGTTTGAGCCATTATATAATGAAGCTAATGGGCGTTGGGTAGCCATACGTCTGTTCAGATGCACAAGTGCCTGGCCTAAACATGTACCAAAATAGTGAAAGCTCATTAAGTCAACAAAAGACATGCCTGTTCTTCAAGGCGAGAAGTACTGAAGAAAGTGTTTAGAACGAGAAGTGAAGAAAAATATAGCTTTGATGTACCACTACGTTCATTATTTATAACCCCTTTCTTTTGTGCAGGAACCTGGCTGCTGAGACTAGAAGATACACCAATACACTCTTTACAAATGTGCAGTATTTACAGCGTCTGCATGACTGTATACAAAGGAAGAAAAGCTGCAGTTAATAGCTGCACTGCACGAATTAGTCACACTAGTGTGGCTACCACCTGTATCTTCTTTATGATGTCCTACAAGCTCGAATTTCATGACAGTATGTAGGCTGCATATGCTTTATTGACGGACACCTTGCAGCTTTACACACTTGTATTTTGTCACCTACGTTATTCTTCATCAAGCACATATAATAAAAATTCATTTACCATTTGCAATTGATTTAGAGTTATCTCTGTGCTTTCGTGTTCGAACAGGATCGCAAAAACCTCATCTGCTCTGATTATATAGAAAAAGCAGTTCTACAACAATCAAACACGTTCTATAGAATGCAGCACTGCTCCTCTTCCATGGAAGGGAGGTGGCGCGGTTCCAACAGGTAGGCAAGCTGATTTTGCTTGATAGCGTATATTTACAAATATTTACAGGGTTCTTGTGACCAGAAGTAGCTGCGATGACTGCAAGGCCCTTGAGAATCTTTCACCATTTCGGTGCTGTCGTCTTCGTTGAATCAGCAGAGTAAACTACTCTGCTTCTTTGCAACACATCCTCCCAGGTTGAGTGCGTCCACACGGTCGTCGTTAAGGCAGAACAGCAGTAAAAGGCAGAAACGGCTTCAGTCTCGTGATGTGCAGAATAACAAAAGATGCTCTGGAATGCCAAAGCGTCCCTATACAGCACAGACGCCGTCACGCCGATGCCCTCCTCAGCAGGTATTCCCAGGGGTCACAAACTGCAAATGAATGCCAAAACGTCAGTACACAGGGCAGTCGTGAACTAATTACAGGCTGCCTGCGCTTCCAAAATAAAAAGACAGGACAAACAATTTAAAATATGGCCGTTGCGTCCATTAGAATTAGTCACGTTAGGTACATCGACAAATGCACGGCGAATAGAAAAACGTTCATGGAAGTAATGAACTGCTAAGTTATGCATCATCCGAATATTAAAACTTTGCATAAAGTATACCTGATGTCAAGAAACGCTGTTAAGAAGAAACCAAACACACATCAGCCCAAGTTAACCGACAACATACGCTGCCAATTAAAAAAAAAAAACGACTTTAAAACACTGCTTCCGTCGATAGTGGAGAAAACACAAGCGAATGCTTTCCTCAACCTGCGGTACAGTCTAATTTGAACGCTCTACCACATGCATAGCATACGTACTCCTTAACGCGACACTGGGATAACTATGAGTAGCAGCTGCGAGCAGTCTCTACCGCATTTGTAAAATAAACGAAGCGGAACCACTACCAGTGTCGCGTTAAATGTCTCAGGAAATGAAATGAGAAAATAACAACTGCACAGGCTCCTGTAATTATGAACTATGCTAGCACTCCGCATCGAAAGCAAATTTACCTACGATAAGTAATTCTTGCACACAGTGCGGTGGCGAATTCACCAAGCACATCAGTATAATGTGATCGTATGTAAAAATGACTCACCCGCATTATCCGTTCTGCAGCTGCATCAATGAACAGAAGGCTCTCAGCAGCAGGAAGCTAAACAAAACGACAAATCGTCCGTGCGATGGGCCCTGCTTTTCGCTATTACTCAAGTAGTTCGTCAGTCACCATGGCGAAAGCTGCGTCACGAACAATACACAAGTAGACACTGCCGTAATCATATACAGCGATTAACAGACGCATGCGGCATAAAAGAAGTTAAGCGCGTGGAAACGATCAGCAGCAGACACATCGGAATCAGCTGTTCTTTCAGCAGCCGGGATGCGACTGTTGCCAGATTTCAAGCGGGAGTTTCGCTTACTCCATCGGCTCAAGGCTTACGGAAGCTACACTACAGATTTAAAGGCGTGTATTTTGCCGTAACGTCGACTGATAAGGAAGATTAACTAAGAAAAGCACATAAATATTGAGCAGAAACAGCTATTTCCTAACCACATTAGGAATATTCTCGTTATCAGACGCCACTCGAGTCAAGGGAGCGTTGGCAAAGTGTCCCTTGGCGAAGGAAAGGCCGAGGAGCGTTCTTGAAACCCAGCGGCTCCTTGAGTGGAGGAGGGCGCTTCGCCTTGACTTGGTCAAGTCGAGGCGAAGGCTCGAGTGAAGGTGCGTTTAAGAATACGGGGGTAAGAGCGTTCGGTTGTAGCGCGCTGCTCAAACACGAAGATACAACCGCAACAGTTAGTCCGCGCTCGTCCTGTGTGTACCTATGCGTTCTTTTCGAGTGTCCTTCCTTGTGTTTGAGCAGTGCGCTGCAAGTGTCGAGCTGTGACCGTTGCTAGCTCGCGGTCGTCCTGTGTGTGTTCTTTTCGCCACTCCTTTGCGCTCGAGCGGTGCGTTGCAAGTACTGAGCTGCTTGCCGTTCTTCGTGTGACATTCTAATTTGTTGCGATCGCATTCATTGCTTCGCCGTTGCGGCGAAACTGTGGCTTTATTGTTCATAACGTGCAGAGCATGCGCACTTGGACACGTTCAGATCAACGTTACTAGAACAAACTCAGTTTAAAAGCTCCGCCGGAGAGGCGGTCCGCGTGGCGGTCGTGAGAACTAGTGGCGCTGCAGTCACGTCTAGCTCCCGCGGCTGGCGCTTGTTCCGCCGATGTACGAGCGCACGTGGTTTACAGCGTCGTCTGCGCTTTGTTAGCTCGTCATTTTTGCGACTGTTCTTGAGCAGGCTTAGCGTCTTGTACGAAGACACGTGCATGATGTACGAAGCGTAACGAGGGCGAACAGATTCACAGTGCGGTATGCCGACTTGCTTTGCGCCGGGCTGTAAGAGCGGCTACCGCAACGACGACTCCGCTTCACGACACTTCTTCGGACCTCCAAAAGACCCTACGCAATTCAAGCTTTGCATCGCAAAGATAGAAAGCTTACTGCGAAATGCAAGGTCTGTGACGTCCATTTTGAGAGTGACGACATTGTAAAGCACTATCGTCGTGTCGTTGCGGGACAAGAAGTTTTGATCCCATGGCACGTGGAAAGTGGGAACTCGGGCCAGGTGCCGTGCCGCGCTTGTTCCTAGCACTTCCACCCCACATTTCAAAGCCAAAATGTTCGGTGTTTAAGCGCAAATCCCCCCCCCCCCCCCCCGCCCAAGGCGCACGGCGTCCCGCGAAACCTCGGTGCCCAATTTGGAGGAGCCGCCAGAACAGGGGCGTAGCCAGAAATTTTTTTCGGGGGGGGGGGGGGAGGTTAACCATACTTTATGTATGTTCGTGCGTGCGTTTGTATGTGTGCGTGTATATATACGCAAGCAAAATTGAGAAATTTCGGGGGGGGGGGGTTGAACCCCCACAACCTCCCCTTGGCTACGCCCCTGCGCCAGAAATAGAACAGCAAAACGAAAGGCAGGCGATTACCTATATACGCTATCGAGACTGAGAGTTGCATCACACTGACATTCGATCAGTTGTCAGCTGTCGCTATGCCTTCAAAGTAGTGGATTTTCGAGAGATTTTACGACGAGGTATTGAACAAGATGTGCGGAATATTTTACACTCGCCGGCTCGGGAACGGGCTGCTCAGCGCAAATATTTGACACGGTACACATACAAAAGACGATGACCAGCGCTGGTCCTTGTCTTTTCTATGTGTACCGTGTGAAATTTTTTTGCGCTGAGGAGTTTAATAATGGAATACCAACTAGCCCAATCCCACACTTTGCTTCGGGAACGGAGACTTACTTGTGCAAAATATAATTGTAGTTGACGAGCAGTTTAATTGCGTAGTGAACGGCTACAGCACGAAACGCAAACGGCTGTCGTACAGTGTAAGAAGTGCTGCGGGCATGGAACACCTGCTCGGTGAAGTTGAAAAACAGAAGTTGAATACTGACGACTCTTCTAACGACAGAGTACGCGCGAATAACTGCTCGGTGCTCACATCAAGGCCGCTCTGTTCGAATTGTTTAAGGCACCGCAGAAAGATGAGACACCGAAAATACAACTATCCGCTGAAAAAATTGCTCAGAGACGACATCTATTCGATGTAATCGCACACTGAGATTTTATTTACCGAGTTCTCGTAAAATTTTCCGATTTTGTGTCAGTATGCCTTTAACCGTCGCGAAAACGTGTCTTGTAAACATTGCAAAGCATTGATGTTTTTCGAGAAAGTTTTTTTTCAATAAATTGTAGAAACATGAGTACTGTTTTTATAGAACGTTTTTGTATCTCGAGTAAGTACGCTTCTTTGTACACTATGAAGGCTTTTACAAACGTGTTGGGTTGTTCTTGGTCTAGATAAGACGGCAGCGGCTAAAATTGTGGTGGTAGTTATAAAAATTACGCTGAAAACCCTCATTCGCTTAGAAACTGCTATGCTTGAAAGTTAAGCGCAATGTAGACAGCTCAAATATTGTCACAGGATCGTGACGTCGACGAAGGCAGCAGTCAGTAGGTCCGAGATGAAACTCTTTATTTGGCCGAACTTGTGGCCGGGAAACTGAAAGTCAAACTACAGCAATACACTGATAGCGGCGAACAGAGCGTCGACCGTCGATCAACTGACAAGCGGTCAAGCGCGTCGGCTTTTATACAGGCGCTATCGAACTTTCCAGCGGTATCGCTGGTGGCGGCGTTATCTCTCGACAAAGCTGGAACATTCGCGTGCAGCGCGCAATCTTACCAAAACGATCTACTACAATCGCGAAGCTTCTCGAACACTGCTTCGCGGACAGCGTCGAACGTTGATAACCGTCCTTGCTGGTCAAACCCGAATACATCAAAATAAAACAAGTGGGCGTGGCAATATAGACCGAACATCGATTCTTAGCCAATCAATGAACAACGCACGCGGGCCAATGCATACAGGCGACCTTATGCATATCCACCTAAGTATCCGCCTAACTAGTACAATAAGAAAGTTGCCGCGCAGTTGCCGCGAGCAAATGCGCGGCGGACCGCAGCGTTATGCCGTGGCAGCAGACGACGCGCCGATAGTGGCGCAAGACGGAACTGCAGCGCCGCTAGTTCTCGCGACCGCCGTTCGGACCACCCTCCTCCGCTGGCGGAGATACGGAGCTTTGAAACTGAGTTTGTTCTAGTAACGTTGGTTCAGATTGCGGAAACTCGTGCCGTGATAAAACATTCGAGATGTCATGGCGAACGTTTATCACATTATCCCAATTTTGCTTCTTCCACTCGCTAACCTGTGCGTTCTGGTGGTTCTGTCGCATATACGAAGCTCTAGCGCTAGGTGCCTCTACAGCCCCAGGGAGCCGAACGAGCGCAGGCATAAAGCCAGAGCCGCGGCTTGATGCCTGCGCATGTATTTTATTATTTTTAAGGCGAAAGCCTTAGATGCCTCATCAAACGCGTATATTGACCGGCGTCGGCTCCAACACGAGCGATGCAAAAAATCATTACGTGACGACGTCACCGCATGACGTCATCACGTCACAGATCGCCAGACTTTCTGACGTCACAAGATGGCGTCATCACATAACATCATTGCTTGGTCAAAGATGGGCCGATCATGGAGGCAGAACAAAACCAGGGAGGTGCCTCCGATCCTGGAGGCAGTGCAAAACCAGATTAGGTGCGGAAAGCGTTCGGTGGGTGGCGGGGCAATACATCGACTAAGAAGAAAAAGAAGGCTTTCACCTTCGAGTCGTCTTAGCTAAATGCATAAGGGACCCTGTGATTGTTTTGTTCTGACGATACATGTAATGTATTGTCAAAACAAATAAAATGAATAAATTTTGCGATACCATTTACCGTGGTGTTCAACAGCTTCGCTGACCAATCACGCCAGCCGAGACGAGTGTATTTTTTCATGAATAACCGCAAACATGCATAATAGAGGCCTTAACGATGGCAAACTATGATATATTAAAACCACGATATGATTATGAGGCACGCGGTAGTGGTGGGCTCCGGAATTTTCGACTACCTAAGGTTCTTTAACGTGCACCTAAATTAAAGTACACGAGCCTCTAGCCCCGCAACGGTGGTCTAGTGGTTATGGCGCTCGAGTGCTGACCCGAAAGTCGCGGGATCGAATCCCGGCCGCGGCGGCTGCATTTTCGATGGAGGCGAAAATGTTTGAGGCCCGTGTACTTTTTAGGTGCACGTTAAAGAACCCCAGGTGGTCGAAATTTCCGGAGCCCTCCACTACGGCGTCTCTCATAATCATATCGTGGTTTTGGGACGTTAAACCCCAGATATTATTATTATTATTATTACGAGCCTCTAGCATTTCGCCTCGATCGAAATGTGGCCGCCATGATGACAAACCTATTCGCGTGCATTCAACATCTATATATCGCAAAGATCGGATTAATCTCAGATATTGGCTTCGAAAAGTTGGAGTGAGGGGTGGGGGGTTTAACAATGCTTTTTGAACCACTACCCCGGTCGATAAAATCGCTTTTAAATACTGCAGTGGCGATGGCAAACCTTTGCGAGCAGATAACGTCGCTGCATATTCCTTCAACGAACTGGCCTTATTCAAATCAGTAGGCCGTTTACGACAAGCGTTTCACAGAAAGCAGCAGCGTGAGAACGCAATAACGGCAGCGCGAGACGGACTTATTCGAGCTCTACGAACGGCAAGACGTGCAATATCCGGTTGCCGTGTCGCATTGCTCAATTCACGGACAATGTCGCGGCAGCCGTTCCGTGCGGGCGCACGCGCGACAAGGCCTTGCCGGACCGTATGGCCAGCGCATTTGGCAGTATTTATTTATTCATTTCCACTGGCACACAAGATGAAAATCCAGGAAGCACTTTGGCATGGGCTGTGGAACACTGGAAGCTGCCACTGGTGGAATGCGTAGAGCATCTTGCGTCGGGAGTCTTCCACACGACAGGAACCTCGTGGAGGCGGCGATGCAGCAGAATGAGCGCTCTGTTTTCGGGCGAGTGGTGCAGAGGTGCTATGCAAGGTCGTTGGAGTCACTGGACTGCCTTTGCTGAGATGAGCCTGTGGCCGAGGGCTGATCGGTTCCGCCCGATTTGTCGGCAGGCCTCGGTTCGTTCGGCTGCTTGCGGCGACGGCGCAAGAGCGGCACCGGGCGGCGGCCGGCGGAGAAACTGGCGGTGGCATCGGCGGCCTCCTCGGCCGCATCCTCGGCCGACGTGGCGACGGCGAGCACGCGCAGCCACTGCACGAGCGTGGCCGAGCCCCCGACGTCGTTCTGTCGCGTTAGCCATTCGGCCAGATGTTGAAGCCAGACAGCGTTCGTCAGAGGCTTGAACCGGTAGGCGAAGTTGCTGCAAGGTCACACACCCGATAGGAAAACAGAAGGAAAAAACACACGTTTTACAATTGAGGATAGTCCGTGTTAATACTAATAAAGAGAATGCCGCGAAAGGCTTTGAAAACGCCTGACAGCGCTTTAACGCACGCGCGAAGCGAACGTGTGCCAAACGTTCGCAACAGCAGGCTCGTCCGCAAACGCCGTTGTAAGGGAGCGCGATAGAAAACAGATCCACATAAATATGGAGCAGGCAAAACTGAAGGGGCAGGAAAGAACGAGTCAAGCTGATTAAATGAATGCTACAGATAACCTACAAAAGTCACGAGGAGAAGCCCAGAAACAAATTACGCCTGTTGAAAAAAAAGTACGCCCGTTCGTCTCTCTTAGTCGGAGACACAAGCAATGATGTCTCCATCGCTCACCACTTTTCTTTTATACCACAGACTCAATAAGTTTTCACTCTATCCTCACGCGAAGAGATCCATCCACTGAAGTGGGTTACGATGTTACTTGAAGTGAAAACCTTCTTCGATGTTTGCAGTCGAAGGGGGAGGTTGAAATGTTGGTCTTCTGCAGGTTGTCCGTTCGCTGAAGTCATCGAGAGGGCAACGCAAATGCATACTGCTATGTAGTAATATTTCTGGTCTCGTGAATGAAACCCGCATATCAAAAGTTGAAATTGTGAAGCTTTAGGTGCCAAAACCACGACATGATTATCAGGAACGCCGCAGGGGGGAGTGCACTCCGGATTAATTTTGACCACGTGGGTTCAATTACCACGCGCCTGAATTTAAGCACACGAGCTTTTTTGCATTTCGCCCCCATCGTAAAGCGAGTGCCGAGGCTAGAATCGAACCCAAGGCCTCAGTAACGCAACGCCGTAGCCGCCAAGGTATACCCCATCGGATGAAATAGACTGTCAAATACGTTAGTAGAGATGTTGCTGGGCTAGCTTATTCCTATTTACAGGTTTGACAAACGCACACCTTAGACGCGACAGTGAAGTGAACACAAGACACGCGCTAGCTCGTCAAACGTGCAGCAATGTCAAATACGTGCAAGCTAGTACAAACTGCAATAGAAGGTGCGGGGCATTAATTATTACATAACCGGACTGCTTACTTGGGTTGCCTTGAAAAAATAAATCTTGGAGGACGCTTGAGCTTCGCGTTCAAGAGTAGAACGCGATAGCGTAATCGGGCCCCGTGCGCATCGCCTTCTCAATTGCTAGCCTGGTTTCGGTCCTCGGTAGATGCCTCTACCGTGCCGCAAGGAAACGAACGTCTGTGCGCGTAGCATTGGTCGTTTCGAATTATCCTAGAATGCCTACTGCAGATACAGTTGTTAAGTGCCCACTACACCATAATTCTTCCTTTTGTGAATCAACGAAAGGCCCACATACACGTCTGTAAGGCAACACGCGAACCTACGCAGCTGCTCACTCTGTTGCTGCTTTTGCTGCTGATGTTGATTACATATGCCTGAGCGCTTTGTAATGGGTGGACCTTTACAACACCCACTCGTTGCGCAATTCACATGTTTTGATGCCTGGCGCGATTCTACGCTTCTGCCACGCAATATTACATGCGTTAAGGAGACTCCTCCCACTACATGAGAAGCAGTTTCAAGCAATGGCGTGATTTGTGGTAGAACACCTGCTTGTCACGCAGAAGGCCTTGATTAGATTCTGACTCGAACCAAGGATTTTTATTATTTATTTTATTTGCATCTTAACTTTTCGCTCACGGACAACCCTGATTTTTCGCTGACAACCAACGACACCGACGCCGGAATTTCTGCGAAACGAGCTCTTTAACGCTATCGCGTTAAAATTTATTGTGAATTAGGACCTGGCACAGTACAGCTTCAGACTTTTTCAGGAAATCAAGAGTCACTCAAAAGACGGAAGAATGGTGACGCCTGCTGATGTGTCGTTCTCCCGTCAAAGGAAGAAGTGCTTGTTGATTTCCCAGAAAGTATGACTCAACTAGCTCAGCTGAAAAGCATGCGTCTTAAGGATGGATGACTCACCCCAGCATGGAAGCAATCTTGCCGAACGCGTCAATCTCTTCTCCGCCCACGATGAACTCACTGTGGCGGCTCAGTTCAGTGTACTCGGCTATTCCATCTGCGCAGAAGACAAAAAAAAAGAGAAAATAAAATGTGTCGTTCCGGTGGAAGTGCTGCGAAATCTTCTTCTGGAGGACAAAATGTTCTTCGTCACGAATTGTGCACAACTGAAGACATGGCGGACTTTTCAGTACGTTGTGTTGGGCTAGTTGGTGCATCGTTACTTGAAGTAGCGGACTTTTCTTTCGCACTATATCTTCCTCTCTTCTCTGGTCAAGCACTGTGAAGCCTTGTAATAATTCTAGAGATTTGAAGTGTGCACTCATAGTAATGAAATAAAGTTGTCCACGACACATGCACAGCAGCTGCTTTCAAGGAATTGTCGCTACATACAGTCTCGTTCCTCAGTACTTTCGCTGCGGTCCAACAACGAAGAGCTATAGCCGTCTTTGAGAGGAGAGAAACAAGCGTGCAAGTGTGGGGCATTGGACTACTGTACTGGAAGACAGATTCGATCCCATACCATCGGTCAGACATTATTTTTTATTGAACACAAACAATAGGGGTGTGCGAATAGCAAATTTTAGAACCGAATCGAATACGAATACAGATTGAATACTATTCGAATAGTTTTGGAATAGTAGGGCAACCATTTTCAGAACAGTTCAAGAATAATGTTTTATTTGGAGCGAATTGTGACAAACACAAAAAGAATATTGCGATTAACTTTAACCGAAGAAAATGCCACAGTTATGCAAACTGAGGTAAGCTTGTATAAGCGGTGACAGCCTACGAGATTTTTTTTTTTAAACTGCAGGTTGAAATACAGCGGTTACTTCAGAACCCAAGGCAGGATTTTGTCCCCACCTTTTCAATAAAACTGAGACATAAAAATTAAGCAATGTTCTGTGAATCATAGTCATCAATCTCATGATGAGCATAGCAGATTGAAGGAACTTTCAATTCGGCGACACTAGAGTTTTAAACAGAAGTACCTTCATCTGTGTTTAATACAGTATCGATAGTCCGGTATAATGATGGGCTGCATGTGTTTGGGTAATCCAATAATTGCTCGTAAGATGTTCCAATGTTTCCTTCCTCTTGGTTTTTTTTCCGTCCGTGCTGATTATTCGAAAAGCAGTGATGTTACCGAGGGCTTCTGATTTGGAGCAATTTTTGGAGCTGCAACATTTTCATTTTGGAGCACTTTGGAGCAGCAAGAATTTCCATTTTGGAGCACTTTGGAGTAGCTAATTTCACACCATATTGTACACTGGAGAAGCAAGTTGCAGTTACATTTAAGCACTTGAACAATTATTATGGGGACCTTACAAAGAGCTAGAAATATTTCGATTCATTGCAAATCTCATGGAGAATATCTCAGGAGCACTCCATATTTCACTCGATAATGCAAAAATAAGGGCGTCATGCGGTTGAGTGTTGTGGAATAACCTCTTCAGTGATTATTTTGTACACTAACAAATAAACAGAATACTGGATCAATAAAATTATGAAAGAATTATGAGTTATGAACTTTATGAGAGAACACTCTAAATACATCTATGTGGTTATCAGCAGACTTGGTAGGCAAACGCCGTGACGTACAACAGTGCCTCAAAGCAAAACAGTCTGCCCCTAATGCATTCCCCTAAGACGACTCCAAGGCGAAAGCCAGGTTCCTTTTCCTCTCGATTGATTGTATTGCTGGGCGCAACATGACGTCGCTTAGCTAGCCTCAAAAAGCCAACCTCCCCCAACACTCCCTTTCCTCTCTCTGAGGCATCTCTGTGCTGTAGCAAGAGCATTCTTGCAGTGTTTCCAAACTATCATTTGCGCATGCGCAGACTTGCCTGGAAGTAGGATATCTGCTTCAAGACGATCTTCTGCGGAAGTGCACGAAAGTGGATTCAATGGGGGACTACAATGGGGGACTACTATTGCTAGCAATCGCAGATTTCATTCCGTGATGTCCAGAAACAGAAGTGAGACATTTTAGCGGCAGGCGTTACTTATTACTGAACATTGCTTTCATTACGTGCCGTGCGACGCTTGAAACGAGCTATCAGCAGTGTTTCTGGAACAGACGGCGTCCGCCAATAAACCGCCGCCACAACTGGCCACACTTTCACGCTGCCGATTGGCCTAGACGCCACGAGCCTCTGCAAGGAGCGCGTTTTGCCATCGAGCTGACTTGCCCAACATAAACTGTGTCGGCATTGTGCATGGCGTCATGGCTTACGCGGGACGCGCGTGCGAGCGTTGTTTATTCAGCGGAATAATTCTTGGTCTGGTGTTGCGACATTGGAGGCCCCATGATCAAGCTGCACATGTTTTGACGGCCTGGCGGTGCGATTGCCGATGATAGATGCCCCCAAACCCGAGACTGGCGCAGCTTGGCGCAATTTCCGTCGATATTATCAGGATGGCGCAGTAAATCCAATTCGGCGCACTTTGGCACAGTTGGCACAGGGTGGAATCACTGGAAAAGCATTCGAAAAAAAAAAAAAGCACAGTTTCGTCGCAAAGGCGAAGCAATGAATGCGATAGCAAGAAAGGGGAATGTCACACGAGGAACGACAAGCAGCTCGATACTTGCAGCGCGCCGCTGAAGCACAAAGAAGGACGACCGAAAAGAATGCACAGGTATACACAGGGCAAGCGTGAACTAACAACTGTCGCAGTTGTTACGTCCTTGTGCTTGAGCAACGCGCTGCAAGTGTCGACAATGGAGAATCAGACGCTCTTAGATATTTCTTTTTCTTTTAAACTGCGGCGCGTGCGTGGAGTGACTTCACTGCTTCTCCTGCCACACGGGGGCGTCTGACGCAAGCTGTGCCCATTTTTTTTTCGTTCGACATCACAAGTGGGTACAGAAAGGGGCCACTTTGTCGTGCGCGTATCAAGGGCAGTTTGCAAATTTAAAGAAAATGTAGAAGCGTTGCGTGATAGAATACTAGAAAACACGCCCAAGCTTCTCCGAGATCTGCGTACCACCAGCAGTAAATGGCGCATATAAATAGCTCGCCGTTATTTCGCCGGCGCATACATGGCTTGTGGTTCAGTGGTCTAACGCAGCGCGCTGGGGAGCGAGGGGTCGCTCGTTCGAATCCGCGGCCGGGTGCTTCGGAATTTTTTAATTCTGCATTATTTTTCATTCTGACTATATATATAGGCAGGCATCGTGGTGGAGTGGCCGTAGCGTTGCAAGTAGTCAAGTAGATCCTCCGTGAGAAGTCACAACGTTGTTTATTTCGACGTGTCAGCCAGAGTCTGGCCTTCATCAGGAATGATGAAGGCCAGACTCTGGCTGAAACGTCGAAATAAACAACGTTGTGACTTCTCACGGAGGATCTACTTGACTATATATATATATATATATATATATATATATATCTTTTTTGTACATACATATATCCGGGACATGACGGCGATGGTGACGGCGAAAATCCGCCGATAGTGTCTATATAATTGTTATCACAATAATATTCGGTATTTCAAATATGTGCTATTCGATTCGAGTACCGAATCGAACAGCACATAGCGAATTCGAGTTCCGAATCGAACAGAACACTATTCGATTCGATATTTAAGAATATTCGCACACCCCTGATAAACAATCTACCGCAAGGTGCCTGAAATTCTGCAAAGCGTACTTCGCATTAAAAGACGCAAGCTGAGAAGACATAGTTGAGGCTATCCAGCTGGACAAGGACACACAGACTGACACAGCTTTGTGCAATGAACGACCCGATTAGATAATCCATGCGCACTCAAAGTTCTGTTGACGGTACATTCTTTCTTGTTACGCAGACAAATGAAGCATGTGTGCTGAAATGCGGTTTGTATGCCGACTGGTTCACAATAACAATATTAACGCTGCCTCGTTCCTTGCCGTAAGATGAACGTGGGGAACTGTTGTCGATTAGACAACCACGGATTAAATCCTGCTGGTGGTCACTTTACAGTGGCCCGTCGCCAAAATATCAACTGTTTTGTTTAATAATTATACTGCTAACCTCTCACGTCTCTGCAGCCATCCTTTTTTATTTATGGTTTTATACTCTCTAGCATAAAGCCTCATTCGGTTTCTCGGCTCCGCTTTTGCAGTGGAAGATACTGATTATATGATGATGCTGCTTTACGCGACTGTCGGCCTGCGATTGCCAAGGAGCGCCAATGATTATATGCCGAAGCGAACAGCGTGAGTGGCACACTGCTTTGTCATGCCGCTTCGCTTCTGCATATGCGGCAGGAACAGCCGAGTCCTGGCGCGTATGTGGCTTCACATCTCTGGCTAGATCGAACCGGCGAGTCCTCTCGCTTACGGCGTCTTGCTGCTGTCTCGCACGTAAGCGGGCCTGTTTTGTCGGGCTACGTGTTCTCGCTCCCGATTTCGAGCTCGGCGAATCACTTGGAAGTCTGAACGTAATGCGTCGTCCATGACTCGGTCTGAAGGAAGGTCTGATTATGAGCCAGTTGAGGCCACATCCTGAGGCATGAAGCGCCGACACGTCACGCCTAGAAATGCTTCCCGACGCTACATGCATAAAGACGACGGCGGCGCGTAACTGAGGAACTAGTTAAGGAAAGCTAGCTGCTAAAAAACGATAAATAAGTGCGAGCGCAGGCTGATATTTTCCTTTCCGTAGATCTGCATGATACCCCAAGAAGACGCGCAGAAAAGCCACACATCTCCATTTCAGTAAGAGCCCCATATGGTAATAGCCTGAAGGAATCTGCTCATCAGTATATCCTTTTCAGAACGAAAAAGAAAACTGAAACGAACAGTCCCTCATCCTGGAGGTAGTCTGCACATCGACGCTTCCCTCCTTTTGTTTTCGCCATCGTCTCTTTTGATACTAAGCGGTACCACTTCCTTTGATATTATGTAGGAACTCTTCTTGAAGCGGGCGCTCGTTAAACCACTGGGTGCAGTGATCGCAGTCGGCGTTTGTTGCTCCTTTCGCAGTGTTTTATTGCGAGAGCCGTAATAGAAGACACTCCACACGAAAATTCGGCGTCGTCGTCACGGTCCGCGGAGGGTCCAAGTGCGCTAACCCCATTGCGCCCCGCGCGCGGTACGCCGTGGAACTGAGGGACAGCATACGAGATTGCGCGCCCACTTCGCGCGCGCGGGGTATGATGGGAGAGACGGTGAGCTCGCTCAGACAGGGAAGGTGGGGCAGGCGAGCACGGCAGAGGAAGGGGAAAGCGTTCGCGCGTCTCCCAGGTCAGCCCGAAGGTCCAAGTCGCAAAAGGCGGCGCACTCCGGGCTGCAAAGATCATGATTCACAGAGGCCGGATTTTGGGCAAATGCCTATTTTGTTCCTTGCGCTCCTACCGCGGCACTTTGATATATGAGCATGAATTAGAGGCTAAAAAGGACTTTTATAGTGTTTTTATAGTGCCTATAAATGCCTACTTTCGGCGTTTGTGCCTAAATGCTTACAAATGCCTATAAATGCTTATTTTCGAAATTAGCGCTTATATAAACAGCCTCAAGTTTTGCTCTCGAGTGCAGTTTCAGACCGTTATTCATGTTACCGGGCAACATTGACTGTTCGGAACTATGGGGTTCAACCTGGTCCTCTAGTTCAACCAACTCCCGGAAACAACCACTAGCAGCAGTGAAGTGGGACAGGCCGCGGAGCATTCGCCGTCGCATTAACATGGCGCGAGCGGTTGGCGAATGCGAGACCGAGCAGAGCTGTCAACGGAAACGAGGGTGAAGAGAGAGAAAAAAAAGAAAGAAAAGTGTGATGTGCACGCGGCTTTTGTTTTGTTTGTAATTTACTGTGTAAGGTGTTCACTGCAGTAGCGTTGCCACACATATTTTTCTAGGGGGGGGGGGTCACCATACATTAACTATGTTCCTGCGTGTGTTTGTATGTGTGCATGTATATATTGCCGCGCCCGCTCTCATGCAGACAACGAAGAAGATGTGCGCTCTGACAGCCTCGCGGAACGGGACTCTGACCGAAGAAGACGTGTTTTGTGTCTATGTTCTTGTCTATGCTCCTGCATAAAACGGGCTGCTTGCTCTTCTGCTAAACGTCTTGGTTGTCCGTTTACGGTGCACCGCGACACTGGTGGAGGTGCTGGACCGCAACCCTGCCTGATGCTCCACACTCCATCTGGGAGCCGTTCATCAAGTCCTGACGCGCCGTCACCTGTTACAAACCCCGTGCACCGCTTCAGTCGGCGGTTGCTAGGCCTCGCTCCTGAGCTGACCGCCTTCGAGGAATTGACTTCCAGGCATTTCGTACCTCTGCCAATGGCCAACACCAGCCCGCCACAGGTTTGGCACCTCTTCGTCGGACAGCATCGGCGTAAGTCATCTGACACTGGTCGTAACAAGGATCAGCTGCGGAGAAGGCATGCCTAGTCTATCTTGACGACGTCATTGTGTTTTCCGCAACGTTTGACGAACACCTTGAACGGCTGCAGGTGGTTCTGCAGGCCATACGGTCCGCTGGCCTGACGCTGAAGCCGAAGTGCCGCTTTTGCTTTGAAGAACTACAGTTTCTTGGCCACGCTGTCAGTTATGCAAGAGTTCGTCCGGTTCTTGAGAAAGTTGCCGCCGTCGCCCAGTTCCCTATACCATCCGATAAAAAGGCTGTCAGGCGTTTTCTGGGCCTCTACGCATATTATCGGCGGTTTATACCAGATTTTGCACGCATTGCGTCGCCGTTAACTCGCCTCACGAGGGATGACGTTGCCTTTGTTTGGGGAAGCGAACAGGAAACTGCTTTCAATGGCAACGTCCACACACACCTCCAGTGCTTGCCCACTTTGACGAGACAGCCCCTACAATGCTGCATACTGACGCCAGCAATGTTGGCCTTGGAGCCGTGCTTGTGCAGTGCCAGGAAGACACGGAAAGAGTGATCACCTACGCAAGCAGAACTCTTTCACGCACAGAGGCAAACTACTCAACCACTTAGAAAGAATGCCTCGCCGTGGTATGGGCGGTTATGAAATTTCGCCCATATTTGCACGACCGCTCTTTCAAGGTGATCAGTGACCACCATTCTCCGTGTTGGCTGACAAATCTTAAAGATCCTTCCGGGCGATTGGCACGCTGGAGCCTTAGACTACAAGATTTCGATATGACGATTGTGCACAAGTCGGGGAAACGACACACAGACGCTGACTGCCAGTCTCGGTCAACGATAGAGTCAGCTGCTACTCTCGATGAAGACACAGCATTCCTCGGGATTCTCGACACGCCGGCTATTGCAGACCAACAACATGACGATCCCGAGCTGCTTGGCCTGATTAATTATTTAGAAGGACGAACTCAGAAAGCGCCCAAAGTCTTTGCAAGAGGCTTATCTTCATTTTGTTTACAAAACCAAGTACTTTACAAAATGAGCTTCTCGTCAGACGGATCCACTTACCTGCTGGTTGTCCCTACCACCCTTCGTTGTGAAGTATTGCAAGCGTGCCACAACGAGGTCACCTCTGGGCATTTAGGCTACACGCGCACACTAAGCAGAGTGCGGGAGAGGTACTACTGGCCAGGACTCGCCGCTGCCGTGAAACATCACGTCCGGACCTGCCTCGATTGCTAGCGGCGCAAGTCACCTCCGACGAAACCAGCCGGTCTGTTACACCCAGTCCAGGTCCCGCCAACGCCGTTTGGCCAGATCGGAATGGATCTGTTGGGTGCACTTCCTACTTCTAGTGCTGGTAACCGCTGGGTTATTGTGGCGACCGACTACCTTACTCGCTACGCCGAGACAAAAGCCATCCAGAGAGGCACAGCAGAAGAGGTGGCCCGCTTTTTCATAGAGAACATTGTGTTGAGACACGGCGCACCATCGATCGTTATAACAGATCGCGGAACCGCATTCACAGTATAGCGCTTTTAGATCATGTGTTGGTGCTCAGTGGTACCATTCATAGTTAAGTCGACAGCCTACCATCCACAAACCAACGGACTGACCGAGCGGCTGAACAAAACCCTGGAAGACATGCTTTCAATGCATGTGGACATCAAGCACAAAAATTGGGACGATATTCTAACTTATATAACGTTTGCTTACAACACCGCTAAGCAAGAAACGACACGGATGACCCCGTTCCGTCTTGTTCATGGACGAGAAGTAAGGACAATGTTGGACGCGATGCTGCCACACGAGTGCGACGACGTTGAAACGAGTGCCGACGTATTTACTCAGCGCGCGGAGGAAGCCAGGCAGCTCGCACATGTCTGAATATACCAACAGCAAGAGTACGACGCAGGTCGCTATAATATGCATCATAGACCTGTAACCTACGAAACCGGCGACAGGGTACGGGTGTGGACGCCTGTACGAAGACGGGGACTATCCGAAAAGCTGCTTAGAAGATACTTCAGGCCTTATCGAGTGCTGCGACGACTAAGTGGCGTCACCTATGAGGTCGTCCCGGATAGCCCCCCACAGTACAAGGCGTCGCCAGCACCGACCTGAACTTGTGCACGTAGTGCGCATAAAGCCGTACGTAAGCGAATGACATTGCGAGCGACTGTCACTTGTAGAAAGCGCCTTTATGTACAACTGACCGGACTATAGCATCGGGGCGATGCTCTTTTAGAGGGAGGAAATGCCGCGCCCGCTCTAATGCAGACAACGAAGAAGATGATGTGCGCTCTGAGAGTCTCGCGGAACGGGACTCTGAACGAAGAAGACGTCGTGTTTTGCATCTATGTTCTTGTCTATGCTGCTGCATAAAACGGACTGCTTGATCTTCTGTTAAACGTCTTGGTTGTCCGTTTACGGTGCACCGCGACAATATGCACATACAAAACTCAAAAGTTTCGGGAGGGGGGGGGGGGGTTGAACTCCCTCTCCCTCAAACCCCCACCCTGGCTACGCCAGTGGTTCACTCCCAGGATAGAAATTGGCTCTACACGATTCGACCGGGTCAATAGGAGGAATCCCTCCCTTTGGTCTCTTAGCGATCTGGCTATCTGCTCCTGCTCTGCCCTTCTGAGTCATGCCGAAAAGTGTTCTGCGAACGGAGCGGGACAAAGCACAATTGCACGGCTATGTTCAACTAATGGCGCCTTTGGGCCACCTCAAGCAATAACATTTTTGTTTTCCTGTCGTAGATAGAGGTCGCGCACGTCTTTGTTTGAAATTACTTGCATTATGTGAAAAATTATTGTGGCTATATTTACGATTTTGGAAGCCTAAAATGTTTTGCCTGCGTATTTTTGGCGCCTAAAACGAGCTTTTTAATGCCTAAAAATCCGCCCTCTAATCATGAAACAACAGTGCCCTAATCTGCGGCGGCTTCAACGGTGAATGGGCTGGTAGCTTTGCGTGACGTTTCCGTCGGCACCCCCGGTACTCCGCGCGCATACTACTGCAGCTCGTGTCATCTCTAGGAAGCTTGAAGCAACTCGATGCGTTTGCTCACTTCTGTTGCGGCGGTGTAGATCGTCCGCCTCCAGTGTCATAGGTACTGGGTTCGACTCCCAGTGGCACCCGAAGAAACGGATTTTCCAAAGGGAAGAGCGGGACCCACAATCTGGCGCTCGGTAGCGTGGGTACTAATCTCGAGAAGGTAGTCAGTAGTGCTGAGCCTTTCGTGCGGAACTCACATTTTCAAAAATAATTTCGTCGCGACTGACTTATTTGATGAAAGAGATACGCTTTATGTCCTACTATGAAAGCATGCTTCCCCCCCCCCCCTGGCGTATACCTTCGTGGCCTGGTTAAATAAAAACGTATTAGCTTTCGCCATAGCTTTGTTGTTTACCAGCATACACGCGTAGCGCAAGCTATCGGTCGATCAAGTCAATATTTAGGCTTTCCCACGTGTACTATAAGTAATATTAATTGTTGGGGTGCTACGTCCCAACGACGATATCATTATGAGGGATGCCGTAGTGGAGGGCTCGGGAAATTTATACCACCTGAGGTTCTTTGACGCGGACCTAGTAAGTCTAAGTACACGGGCCTACAATTTGAAAATCTCCACAAGCTCACAATAATATGGGCGTCATCGCTTCGGCTTTTCTACTTTTTTTCACATACCCCCTAGGGTAAGGTGTCTCACACTATCACAGAGCCTCCAAAAGCAATAATTCTACTTCGATAGCAGTCCCGCACAGGGAAGCGACTGTTCGCCGTCGGTGCAGCGGAAGCGTGTAGCAGGTCTTACCTATGGTCATCCTGGCCATGTGGAATCCCTGCAAGCGGATCTTGAACCCCGCGCTGGCTATCCGTTCGAGGCGGCCCCGGAGTGTGTACTCGACGCGGGGCGAGCGGGAGGGACGGATGAGCACGGCGTCGATGATCGGCAGCCGATGTTCGAACTCGAGCGCGGCCTCGGCCACGGCTAGTGCCCAGCATGCTTGCTCAAGCACGCTCTCCAGTTGCGCCGGATCGGTGAACTGCGCGTGAGGCGTGTGCTAAGTGCAATCGTGCAACCGCCACGTACTCTCTAAAAACGGTAACTTGAACTCTTAGGCACCATCCTTCCTTAATATAAATAAGTGCAACAACGGCGCGGAGTCGGACGCTGTGGCGGCATCACAGTTATTTGAGAAAGAGCCCCTAGCTATTGCCTATAAATTGGGAAAATGTGCGCCTTTGGGAGTATTGTTCACTGTTTCGAGTTAAATGTAAGCATTTTGACAGAGATCTGTCTGGCTGGGTGGGTTAAAGAATCCTGCAAACGGAAATGGCTCCAGCCACAGTGATCACGAGAGGAAGGAAACGCGACGCAGCGCTCTTGCAGAGCACTGTGAGAAGCATGACCATAAAATCGATTTTGACGGCGCTTCTGTGATGCACACCGACACGAACCCGGGAAGGATGCCCTTACTCGAGTCCTGGCACATCCAGAACACACCCGGGAACATCAACCACTCGCTGGGAACATTGTTCTCCGTATGAGTGCACGGACTTCGAGAGGCGATGGAAAGAGGAAGCCAAGGTGAGAGGATAACAAGGGCGTCGCTTCCACAAACAATACAGTCAACTCCTAAGGAAGGGGTCCGAACGGGTCCCGAAACGTCGGGTCCGTTAAAAAAAAACCGTGGCTGGAGCCATTTCCGCTTCGAGAACTGCTTAGAGAATACGAAGGAAACGGTGGTTGCTTGAACCGCCGCATAATAGGCGAAGGGGCGCGTGTGTAGTCACAGCAGACACCGGTCCTCACCTTTTGAGTGCTCAGCGGACGCCAACCAGACTGCATCTCTGTCACCAGGTAGTGCGCAGGATGCTGAAGGTCTGGGAAAAAAAAGAAAGACTTGTTGAGTGCGCACGACTCAATGGCACAAAAGTTAGCGCTTGAAATTGTCCTCGACACTTCATCAGGAAAGATAGCGGTGTAGTCATTACAAACTTAATTTGCGTTTATATTTGGTAGAAAAATGTACATCGTCAACGGAGAAGATTGAAAGCCTAAAGGCTGGTTCACACCGGCGACTAGCAACGGTCGCGCGACTGAGTTAGTCGCAAATGGTCGCAAATGGCCGTTTTGGTCGCAAAAGGACTGCTTTGGCTCAGTCGCGGCTGCTCGATTTTTCAGTCGTCCGCCGCGGTGGTATAGCGGTTACGGTGCTCGGCTGCTGACCCGAAGGTCGCGGGTTCGATCCCGGCCGCGGCGGTCGCATTTCGATGGAGGCGAAATGGTAGAGGCCCGTGTACCTAGATTTAGGTGCACGTTAAAGAACACCAGATGGTCGAAATTTCCGGAGCCCTCCACTACGGCGTCTCTCATAATCATATCGTGGTTTTGGGACGTTAAACCCCAGATATTATTATTATATCGATTTTTCAGTCGCGCGACTGCAGTCGCAGAGCTCTGAGCCGATCACGTGCGCAGGAACAGGAAGTCAGCTTATTTTACGGGGCAATGGCAATGCGAGCTATATACGAGCAGACGTGAATTCTATGTGGCGACATATATAGGTCGCACGCAAGTGTGTACATCGGTCGCTTTGAGTCGCTTTTTGACTTGCAGTCGCAAATGGTCGCGCGACCGGTGCTAGTCACCGGTGTGAATGAACCTTAACACTAATTTTTAACATTATTCTTAGTTTTCATGTTGCGAAGTGTAAGTTCACAATTCCAATAAACGCTTCCCGAAATTACAAATATTTGACGAAGACTCTGCGTTTCTTTTGAGCCGCATAGGATTTTTCAGTTAACCATAGGCTTCCGTTTCTTACGTTTCGCTAAACGTTCTGTGGCGTAATCCTGCAATTTGTCAAGCAACCGTGCTCACCTGCTTAGCGTCCCCAGCCAGGTGTGACAAATATTGTGAATGGCTTTTTCATAAAATTTCTGCGCTTCTTATAACGCAAGCCCGCGTCGCAGCATATTCTTTTGTTCTATCCCAGCTCGCCCACGTAATTGTTTGACATTCGCCGCACTTCAGACGAAATGTACAGAAGTTTCGTTCGCCTCTCTGGCCGCCAAAAGCTGGTACTCTGATATTGAAAATAACACGGCCCACGCCATCATAAATATGACACGCGTGTTTGCGCTGCCTGTCGTGTACATTTTCTTTTTCACGAAGCACAAAAAAGAAAGAAGAAAAAGGAAGAAACGACAAGCGTTTTCACCTTCGGGCGATGCCATATCGGCTGGTTCTTGACCCTCACCATGGCAACGGAGAGCATCCCAAAGCACCTTCGGGAACTTGTCATGGACTACGCTGGTTCTGCGAAGGAGACACACTCCCGCTAGGTTCACAGACACGAAAACATCAGACGGTAATATTTCGAATGTCGCGTTGACACGCATGCTAACGAATTAAAAACTCTGGTCGGTCGGGAGCATTCCCTCAAAAGGGCAGGCTAAGTTGGTCATCATGGAAAGCGAATCAAATAAGGGTGCTTCGTGTGCAGCTTCTAAGTGACAAGCTACGCCACTGGCTCATTTTAAGCATTTGCGGACGACGTCATTAGGGAATCTAATACACAAATGAAGGTCCGCCCAGTCGAACTCATGCTGCTTTCTTTATCATGATCGTTCAGTGAGCAATACTGCGAGTTTACGGAAAGAGGCCAGAACGCCGTTATGTCTCGAACGCAATAAAAAGGGTAGTTGTACACCACCACTTACAAGCATCGCTGTATTGCTGAACTCTTAAACCTTGCGAACTGACATCAATTAGATTTTTCCCCATGTTTGCCGAAGTACGCTAAGTCGGGCGAATCTTATCCTCCGTAGTACGGTTGAACAGAGTAGAGAAATGAGCGCTTCAACGAAAGCGACAGGGCAAAGCGCTGGGTTCGCATACCCCTCCGAAGTCATTTAATTGCTTATATGATAAATGGGAACATATGGGTTTTTACTCAAGCGGCACATCCGCTTCATCATCACACAACTTTTAAGCAGTGACGAGGGAGGTACGTTTTGACCGGTGCAGTTAAGATCGCTAATTTTGTGCAAAAGGCTTTCATTATGAGGCAACCTGCTACTTAGATTGGCCTTTCATTGTCTTTTAAACCTGTAGAAGGAATATTGCCAGTATTGGCACTGTTCTCGTATGCACACATTATTGTAAAGGCTTGGTTCTTTCGTACCTGGCATCCACGAAGAATGCCGACGTCCGGTTCTGGGCGTTGCTTCTGAGCTTGCAAAGTTCGCTGTGGAGGCAAAAGAACCCTTCGTGAAATATCGGTCACACCAATCTGCGAAAGTAACCGGTGGACAGCGATGTGCGGCGCACGTACCGTGCCATCCTGAGTCGGTTGGCGTGGATCCAAACGTCTTGAGGGCGCAGCCGAATCACGCGCACCAGCCGCTCCTCGGCGGGGCTCGAGCCAAGGCAGAACATGTGGCCGCCACCGCCATCGTTCCAGCGCAAAGCCTTTGCCTTGCAGCTGCAACTCAAGAAGGAAAGAAAGTTGGCACACAGATCCCCCTTGGAAACCACGGCGGCGGAAACAATGCTACGATGATTGTCACAGATTATGCGTATGGGATTTCAACACCACGCACACACTACCCGTACAGACATACGAGTTGGTTTACTGCAGTGACATCACACACACGGTAGATGGTCGTCAACTCTTGGTACGAACATGGCGCAGCGTGGTCTTCGGAACAACAGCGCTTACGGCGCGGCCGCGCTATTTCTTATCTAGGGACCCCTAGGCACGGCGCGAATACCCACCTCCGAATACCCACCACTTCGCTTCCATACGCGGCCGCACAGGGTGCGCGGCCACATATCCACCCGTACGCCTGTTCGGGCACGAGCCTCCATGAAGCTGTTGGTTTTAGGGATAACACAGGAAATAGAAACATGTCCGCGATAGAGACCAGTGAAAGGCGGTTGAACGCAATGTAATAACTTGAGGGGTTTTACGTGCCAAACCCACGATATGATAATGAGGCACCCCGTAGTGGAAGGCTCCGGAAATTTAGACCATCTGATGTTCCTTAACGTGCACTGACATCGCACGGTACTCGGGCACGCTTTTCCCGACCCCCTACCACTGAGGCTCTAACGATCATAATACATTGCCAATACGAGGCATTGGGCGAGCCGCCCCTACCCCGCCCCTCCGTGCGTTTGCCCATGAGCGGACGTGTGGCAGCTTAGGGAGCTTACTTGTCCTGAAGAATCTGCCGAAATTCAACTGCCTTGGGTTCGACGCACAGCGCCAGGAGCTGAGTCCACGGATTGTTGTCAGTCATCGTGTAGACACGGTCGTCCTGCACAGCAGAGAGCGGTTCATATCCGTCACAGCGGCGAAGTACAAAGGAGGCGCCCTGAACGCTAACTTGGCTTCAGGGTGAACACGCGTCGAGACGCAGAAGTGCAGTTTTTACAGGTAGTGTGAACTGCCAGAACCACCAGAACCGCGGGGCAAGTTTTTTGAACGCCGTTTCTACAGAGAGTGTACACTGCCGCGAATAATGGGCGTTCCAGAACTATGCTTTTCTTTACCTTATAGCATAAGAACACGTAGCTTCGCCGCCAAATTAAGAAAGGGCGTTTATGTTAGATGTTCGAAGCGTAATAATATTACTGCAACTGTTCTTCTACTTTGGTGATCATCTCAAATGTATTAAAAAATCATCGTGCATTGGAAACGGTGAATTCCGAGAATATTTTGGAGAGAAAGAAATTGTTGGTCATGTGGGAGCCTTCCCAAATTCGCTGAATATCGTCCGAGTGATGGTCACCAGAAAATTTATTCTGAGAGTATCGTTCCTCGTGTCAATACCAAGTTTGCTTTATATATTAAGAAAAGGCGTTTATGTTAGATGTTCGAAGCGTAATAATATTACTGCGACTGTTCTTCCATATTAGATAGATAGATAGATAGATAGATAGATAGATAGATAGATAGATAGATAGATAGATAGATAGATAGATAGATAGATAGATAGATAGATAGATAGATAGATAGATAGATAGATAGATAGATAACTTCACGTTAAAAAGATTTTGTGGTAATTAAGCCCGATTTGCAGAACGAATGAGTGCCAGTACTCAAAGTAACCCTACTCAGCACCGGACTGTGGATTACTTGCGCAAGTAAAAGCGCATCTCGTAATTTCGGAAACAAATGTCGATGGCTGCAAAACAACGCAGCCAATTTTAGCTTTTTTTTTCTTTCCTTTCGGAGCGGTATTATGCGGTGCAGTACCTCGGGCTTGGCGATGCTCTCTAAGCTGGACTGCTGCCGCCAGCCACTTTGTGCCAAGAGCGGTCGTTTAAGCGCTTTGCGCCGGACCAAACGCTCAGCAGAGGAGCGCTCCGTGAACGAAGAGGCTGCAGCGACGGCTTTGGTTCGCCAGCGTCGAATGGTCTTGGTGACCGACCGGTGGATGATCGCTGTGACGTTGAGGCACCACTTGAAGCACACACATACATACACGCACAACAAACGCCATTATCGAAGAGCGCGAGGCACGTGCTGAGGAGAGTATGTATGACAAACACGCGACACACACACGCGATCTCCTCGGGGTTTTAACAGTGAAGCTGTTTAGGTTATCGATAACTTGTGAAACTCCACAGGTGGGTGTGCGCCACAGGAATAGGGCGAGCCCCACCACCGAGTACAGCAGGCGCGAGCGTTAAACGAAAAAACTGCTCGGCGAAGTGGAACACGCGAAACACGTGAGAGAGAGAGAAAGAAAGAGATAGAAAGAAAAAGAGAGAAATGGAGAGAGAGAAAGCGATAGAAAGGAAGATAAAAATAGAGTGAAATAAGGGGAACGAAGACAAAAAGATAGAGAAAGACAGAAAAAGAGAGAAAGATAGAAAAAACAGAGCACGACAGAAAGAGAAAGAGGAAGCGATATATATATCAAGAAAGAGAAATAAAGATAGAAAGATCGAAAAAGAGAAAGCAAGAAACAAAAGGAACGGATACAAAAAATGTACACAAGAAACAGAGAGAAAGAGAAGAAAGAAAGGACAAAAAATTAAGAGAAACAAGGAAGGCCTCCCAGCTCCGCTCTTCCTTCAGGCTTGGCACCACTAGTGCGAAGCTGCCATAATTTTTCGATTTGCGCGGCGATATCGATGAAATGAAAGAGACGCCGCAGGTGAACGCAGGAAGTACCTTTTAAGCAACACTGACAATGCGTCCTTTACCAGTGACCCACCCGCTTGGAGCCTGTCCCTCACTTGTGCGGTTACTTCACATCTCTCTCTCTCTCTCTCTCTCACACACACACACACACACACACACACACACACACACACACACACACACACACACACACACACACACACACACACACACACACACACACACACACACACACACACACACACACACACACACACACACACAGAATGATATGCATACAAACGATGTCGCGAGTAACATGAAAGTGAGGAGTATTTATTGAAGCAAGAGCCCTTCTTCGGAGTCTTGTGCCATTAGACCAAACTTTACGATTTTTTTTCCTACGTTTGAAGTGCATGTATTATGGTAGTTCATACGGGCCCGTCGCACCGCTCTGTGCTTCTGTCGTGGTATGTTCTTTTAATAATTCAAATTGACGCATACGAAGCACGAGAAAAAGATCAGGCTGCAGCTACAAGACACATGCATCGACAACAGTGGAAGATGACAACATTTGCCTCACAAGACCATTGAAGCTGAAGATTACACCACAGTCACTGCGGTACAGGGGACATACAAGCGTTTTAATGACACAGAGTTCGCTAAACTGACAACTTAGGAAAGGAACAAACGAACTGAGTCGTGGGCCAGTGAGAAAATTTGCAGTGCCTTAGCTCGGCTATGCCAGGATATATGTAGCGTAAACAAAGGTTCAGCTGAATATTCTTAGGTTTCCAGATTGTCTAGGATTAGCCTCCTTCTGTTCATTCTTCGTACGCTGAACCACTAATTGCCAGGCAACTACTTCAGGATCCGATGAGATAAGCTTCTCGGCTCTTCTGCGCCGTCGAGCAGCGTTTGCGCTCTCCTCCATGGCGTTACCCACCTGCAAACCCCAGTCAGAGGCGCTATCAACCGGCCCCAGCGCAGTGTCAGACGGCGACTCCACAGCGAAGGCGAATAGCTGCAAATAGCTGCGCGCGCGCCGGCGCCACTGTCTCCATGGCTACGACGTCACTCCTCTCGAATGCGGCGCAGACCAACAGCGGCGAGCCGCGCGCGGTGGTGGCGGAGTGCGCGCGCGCCGGCGCCAGCGTGTCTGCCGCGCCTACGACGCCACTCCGCCACTCCTCCCGAACGCGCAGGCCAGCAGCGGCGAGCCGTTCGCGGCGGTGTCGGAGAGCGCGTGAGATGCCAGCTCCGGTGACACAGCTGTGTGACATCACTGGTCCCCGCGCATGCGCAGCACGGCTCATGACCATCCACGCGAAATCGGCTCCGGCTAGGCAAGTGTAGCTAACGCTACAAAATAGTTTGCCGCTGACGACGACGGCGTTGGGGATGACCGCCACCGTCTGGTAGGCATCATCAGATTTGAAGCATTTGTAGGAGGAAAGCAGCAGGTCTCGCGGAGATTCGAAAAACCGATCTCCCTCGGTGCCTCTCACATATCCAAATTTCCTCTCTCTTATTGCCGGACGCCGCGCGCGATGCACACTGACTGTTTTCTTTTTTTTTTTTCTGTCCCGACGCTCGGCGCGCTCGCGCAAAAACTCACGCTCCGCGTCGTCTTCATCGTTTTTGTCTCTCCGAACCGATGCACCAAGCTCGCGCATTTCACTCAGCACAGGTTCGGAGTTCACAAAAGTGTGAGCTTTCTGGCACCTGCTCTTTCTGGAGGCCACTCTGGAAGCCACTCAAATACAAGACTTAGGGGTCTCGCACTGACTATGTTGGTAAACATGCGATTAACTGTGAGCCGTCTTTATCTTCTCGGTCAATGTACCGATCCTTGCTCCCCCCCCCCCCCCCCAAAGCTTTCTGCACCTAACGTGTTTTTGCACTGCCTCCGGGATCGGAAGCATCGCAAGCTTTCTGCACCTCACCTGCTTTTGCGCCGCCTCCGGGATAGGCCCAGCTTTGACCATGCGATGATTTCGCAGTGACGTCACAAATGTTGGCGATATGTGAAGTCATGATGCCGTCCCCAAGCCTTAATCTTTGATCACGTGGCATTTTGCATCGTTCGTGTAGACGCCGCTGCCGATGCCGACGGTCCCTTTTTCTCGTTTGATGAGGCACCTAAGGCTTTCGCCTTAATATTAACTCGTAACTTGAACGAGAGCCATCGATTTCTTAACAGTTTGCCGAAGCGAATCTCAGAGACCATGAAGCGCATGGTTGATTTCTGCTTCGCCAGGTACTGCAAGGATCCTAGGCGCTCACAATCTTTCAATGAACTCAATGAATTTTCATTAATTATCCTGAGAGCTAATTGGCCTTTATCTTAAGTCAAGTAATGTTCCGACATCCTATGTATCCAATATAACTCTTGACTAAACCAGAGCCATCGATTTCTATTTTTGAGAAGACTTTTTATTAAACTTCGGAAACAAACCGTAGGTGCTTGAGCGGATATGTTTGGAGGAAAAACAAGCGTCCCTCGGTATTTGTGCCACCAAAAACATTCCGTGGACACAGGTGCAGGGTACGAGTACCGTCGCGGTGAAGGGCTCCGGATTAATGTTGACAATCTGTGGTTACTTAACGTGCACCTAAATCTATGTTCTTGCGTTTTTCTCCGTTGGAATGTGATCGGCACGATCCGACGTGGCGGCACCGTGTCTGCATGCCGGCACACACTTCGGGAAATGCTCACAGCACCTCCGAACGATCCCGTCCTCTAAAATGACAAAAACTGGCTTTGACGAAAACGGGTGTCCTTGTCGAAACGTTAACTTCAGAATAAGCCTATCTCTGTTTGCCCGCCGTTTACCAGACAGTGCCATTTTCCGGGGTCGACTCGAACACTCTTAGTCCGCGACATAGTCATGAATCGCAAATTGTCGGTTCGCTAAATGAACCACGACTAGATCGCTGTAAGCACGCCTACTCCATAAACCACCACTCACTTGGTAGAGGCACGGAACTGACGTCCGGCGCGAGGCTTACTTCGTCCGAGTAGGAGTACTGCTGATAGTCTTCACTCAGGTGGTCTCCTCTGACAGTCCACTTGGCGCTTGTAATGGCTGAAGAGTCGACAACGCTATCTGCATTACGAGATCCGCGGGCTGCGTCGCATAGTCCACTGAAACAGTGAAGCAAGACTTACATGATCTTTTCTGTAGCGGTGCTTGTTGGCAGGGACGAGCCGAAGCAACCTGCAACGGTGACGGACAGTTCTAAAACCAGCGCGAGCTCGGTCTCGAGGATCGGCTGGCTCGAGGTAAGCCGCAATGACGACATTCACGTCGTCTTCTTCACTTCGAGAGCCAAGCGACAGCAGTAATGCTTGTGCTCTTTTCGTCACTACACAATTAAAAAAAAAAAACAAACAAACACGTTAAGCGGATTTGAAATTTATTCGTTAAGCGGATGTAGAATGTAAAGAAAAGAAAAAAAAAAACACGGCGATTACGATACTCCCTAATGCGAAATTTGAGCACACCTCTACGCATGATTTCATTTCGCAATGTATTGAGCCAAATAATTTTAGAGAGACTTGCATGTACGTACAGTTAAAGGCATCCCTTTATTTTCCACACCACTTCCACCAGTTGCGTCGCTCATTGTTCAGAAAGTACCGGCGAAAATCTGATGTGCGGGTCAAGCGCATTGGCTTTCATGCACGAATCGTCGAAGGTTTCAAGGCAATCGCGTGTGCTCTGGAAATGTGCTACACAATTCGCGTCGCGCGCGCATAGTATCAAATTACAAATACTGTGGCGCCATCTCTTAGCTCCGTGTGGCACTCCCTCTTCCTCCTCACTCTTTCATCTTTCGCTGTGTTCGCTCGCTCGGTGATGGCGAGGAACAGTGCGAAACGAGTCATGCTCACGCTCAACGCAGGAACGGGCGCCGACGAGCTGAGTTCTAGAATCTACACTCCGTTTCACCAGGTGCACCGCTATCGAAACTAGCGAGACTTCTTGCAGTTGATGCGTTCGCACCAAGAAATAGTCCAATGATTTTGCCAACCGTGATAGGATTATTTTTCGTATTTAGACTGAGTAATGAATGAAGACGCTTTGCGCCTTATAAATAAACAAACCCCATTATTTATACGTTTGTTAGTAGGTTGTTCTGGATCGCTTAGCGACGCTCTTTTTTTTTGTTTTTTCGTACCGTGGTTTCCGCGATTAGTTCCGGTAGCGCGCAGCGGAAGTCAATCGCGGAGGCCACGTTTACAGTGGCGAAATCCAAGCTCAAGACGCGCGGACTTGCACATTTTGCTGACCGAACTTCTTGCATAGCTTCCACAGCGTTTCACCTGATGCATGAAACGAAGTATAATGGTCAGCAAAATGTGTAAGTCCGCGCGCCTCGCGCTTGGATTTCGTCACTGTAAACGTGGCCTCCGCGATTGGCTCCTGCTGCGCGCTGCCGGAACTAATCTCGGAGACCACGATACGGAAAAAAAATAAAAAAATAAAATAAACGCTGAGCGATCCAGAACAACCTATTACGGAGTTTTCGAATAGCCCTTTGCGTGTGCTCGCTTTGGGTCAAGCAGGAGCTAAGAGTTTTAGAATAGGGTCTGCGGTGCTTTGGACACTCCCCCCGTTCTAGGTAACTCTAGTGTTGGCCAAGAGCCGTCGCTTCACTGGGTGCCGTCATGTTTGTTTGACGCAATGCTTTTGGGGCAGGCTTTGGGGCTGCCGCTAAATTCGAGAAATAGCGTCCCCAACGCAAAACCCAAACGCTGTTTGGGTCTCCCGCATGCGCAGTGGCCTGCACGCTATTTCTCTGGGGACCCTATTCGAAAACTCCGTATTGACAACCGTATAAATAACGGGGTTTGTTTATTTGTAAGGCATAAAGCATCTTCATTTATTACTCAGTCTAAAAACGAAAAAAAAATCACATTACGGATGGTGAAATTGTTACACTATACCTTGGCGCGAACGCATCTACTGCAAGAAGTCTCGCTAGTTAACATAACGTCGCACCTGATGTATGAAGCAGGGTGTAGCTATATAGCGCGGGAGGAAGGGGGGGGGGGGGAAGAAAAGAAAAGGAAAAAGGAGTAAACGTGGCCCCCGTTTCAATGAAGGGGAAGCATAACTAACACTCTTCTATAATTTTTGTGCTGAGAGTGAGCGAAAATAGTGATTAAAATGAAGAGAAACCACAGGGTCGTTCGTGGGGCCTTGGGCGTGGGTGGAGTCCTCAGTCCAGGACCCCATGAGCCGCGGCCCCCCTGCGCGCTCTCGGGACACGATCGAGCTGGTTCAGGGGGTTGACGCTATTGGCCTCGAGGAGTTACGGAGTCGCCCTCTATCGGACGCGCCTCGATTGTGTGCTAGGCAGGATACCGCCGGCGCGCTCCCCATAGGTTTTGCTGTCGGCGCTCTACAAAAACACCTCGCGGAAGCCCTCCAGGGCATTTCTGTAAGTACTTTCGAAATTAACTGTGTTCTTTACTGTCAAAATAATCATTTTCGACGAACTGAAAGCACAAGATAGTCTACAGTCGCTGTCTCTTTGCAGAAAACCGAGCACCCGCTTCACGCTGTCACCGTGTTGGGTACCCCTGAACCGGCTTCTTGCGTGAAAGGTAGTCACTCGCTGAGTGCAAACTACGTGAAATATCTCGTTAGAGTAGACTGCCTGTATAACCAAACGGAGCATAACAGAAAGAAGCCTCAAGCCAGCGATCGCACGGGTTCGCGACGACTGACGGTGCCTCTGCATGTATGGGCGTCTGCATGTATGTTCGTATACTGATGGTTTCGCTTTCGCTACGAGCGCGTTTTGGCACCGCGCTGTGAACTTTAGGCCGCAAAATATGAGAATTTGTGAGTAAACAAACAACCACTGTTGCGCGGACGCTATCAGAGCAGTTCAAAAACAATTTCCTTACAACTGCGGCTCCGGTGCGCATGGCAAATTTGTGATCTGCCGTCCCGACGATTCAGCGTTTTTTTTTTTTTTTGGTCTAAATTCGGGTAGGTTTCAATGTCATTTGACAAGTTGTCTCGCACTGCGTATTGATCGGTCTTCTCAGCGGGCAAATGCCGCTGCTTCTGTTTCTTTATTCAGCGCATTCATTTCGTTTGGTGCTCACACAAAACGTGAGCAAATGCGACGCCTTTTTTCAGTGCTCCTTAATTATCGTTCCGCTTGGATTCCAGTGAACTTGCCGCTCTCTGTCATCAACAAATTCATAGACCAAAGCTTCACCACTTCGAGATTGCTGGTGGAAGGAGAACCAGTCTACGAGACCGAGCATGTAGTAGTATGCGACGCCTAGGAAAAGAAAGAAAATACAACGTTTGCCGGACTTGTTCTGCAAACGTCGGCTGTGAACTAGGACCCACATGAACTTGAAATAGCGGTGAATAAAATAGAAGGTATTGCAGCAACCAGCAGCCGCAAAACAGGATAGTAATTATTTGGCGTGTACCCCAGCAATTTTGGCAGCAGTGTCGTGTCTAACGCCAACAGGGTGGCATCTTTCCCACGTAAATAAATGAGGCTCCAAGAAAATACATGGGGTTGGCCGGTGGGCCGATCATCGGTGGGCCAATCCCGGAGGCAATGCAAAATTTATCTAGCTTATGAAGCAATGCATGCCTCATCAAATGGTAAGGTTGCCCGTCGGCGTCCCGTGTCGGCGGCGTCAACACGAGTGATGCAAAAAATAATCGTCACGTGATGGTGTCACCATATGACGTCATCATGACGTCACAGATCGCCAAAATATGTAGCGTCATTATGACGTCACGTGATGACGTATTCACACGTCATGGTCGCTTTGCATTGCCTTCGTGATCGGTCACGGAGGCCGTGCAAAACCGCGTTAGGTGCAGAACGCTTTTGGGGGGGGGGGGGGGTGCGGGAGAATCAGTAAATCGACTGACAAGAAGAAGATGGCTTGCGCCTTCTAGTCATCTTTAACGAATGCATAAGGGACCCTGTGCGTTTTTTAATTCAATGTATCTAAACAATGACTTGCGCATGTGCAGCCGCTTTTGTGGACGCTGAGCACGGGGCCGACGATCAAGAGGTCGCATTGGAGGGTTCTGAGATGGCATCGCACGTGGTAAAAGGCAGCGCTTTTACCATCCTGTGGCAGATAAGCAACATTTGCCGGCGGGAAGCGCGCGCGAGCCATCGTCTCAGTGCGCGCTGTCTGCTACTCACCGAACATCGCAGGCCCGACGCAGTAACAAATGTCTTCGTCGCGGAAGTGCTTGTTGCACACAAGACTCGTAGCGGATGGCTACTTGCCGGTTCTTAGCTTTACAACCCGTGCTTCACGCTGTTTCTTGTCCCGCGGTTACCAGTGCAGGCTGACACTGGGCTCCTTTGCGTAAGTTCGGCACTGCGGCACCGAGCGGTAGAGCCCCACGTTCGTCGCCTTCGGAGGCAGCCACTGTATTACAATGGTTTCAATTGAGTAGAAAATGAGAGAAAACTTCCGAATTTGAACAGACCGTAGCGCATGTGGGACTTGAAACTCGTTTTCAAAGCACGCGGCAGTGCGCCACAAGCAGCCGACGCGGCCGCTGAGACCACGTGATCCTGCCAAGCACGTCACGCCGACGGTGGCGCCGGCGTTTCCAGTGGTGGGCCTCGAGGCCAATACAGCGAGGCTTCCCATTAGCGGTTGGGCGTAGGATTGGCGGGTTGGCGCTCGTGAGCCGACACGCCCAAGTGGCTGAGGTATTGAGTTACAGGCATCCACGAGTGTATTAATGTTCTGATGGCCGCATCTATAGACGTCCTTGCGACTCGGATATTAAGTTCGAGCTACACCGAAGATGTGACATCCAACGATACCGAGAGAATGCAAGAGGAGGAAAGACAGGGAGGTTAACGAGACGAGCCCTACACTTGGGGCAAGGGAATGGGGACTAGAAAAAGAAAAACAGAGAGAAGGCGATCCTTGCACGCACACAGGAGTACAATCGGTCACTGAGGCTGGAGTTTCTCTGACATACACGACTTCGGCGCTCTGGCATTCGATTGGGAATCGCGGCGTATAAGAGGGCCATGGGCGAGCCATGGTGATTACTGAAACGCTGAAAACACTGGATTAAGTACCTCCAGCCGTTGCAGGGCAGTTCGGGCTGTCGGAATGTTTAGCGTATTCAAGAGCACGAGTACGGTGTCCATACTTAGTTTCAGTTATAGCTACAATGGGCATTACCTAAATTCTGTGAATACCTTCAAATATCTCGGACTTACCTTCACTTAAGACCTACCGTGGCTCCTGCACATTGAAACAATTTGCGCTAGAGCACTTCGGAAACTCGGATACTCAAAACCCACCCTCAAGCGCTCTACCAAGGACTGCAAGTTAACCGCTTACAAATTTCTCGTCAGGCCGTTACTAGAGTACGCTCAGTTGTATGGTCAGCCTAGATTGCGCTTGACATAAATAACCTTGAGGCCGTACCAAAGAGAACGATACGATTCATTTTCCGCCGATATGGTCGAAAGTTTTCCCCCTCATCTCACGCATGCACATTATCGATAGAACCTCTGGCTCATCGACGCACCATTGAGCGTATCACTTTGCTACGTACAGTTGTATACATGGCAGCAATTGCATACAAGCACCGACTTCCTTCAATCATTCTACTGGGCGTGCCACGCGCCGATCCCACGCACTTAATATTGTTCTTTTCCAGCCTCATATAAGTTGTTTTAATTATTCTTCTTTTCCAAGCGCTGTTCACGTTTGGAACAGCATAGATGGTTCCTTTCAGGAAAAGCAAATGAACAGTTTGTGAAAGAATTTCCTAACCACACTTTGTATTACGTTTCTGGTGCATTGTATGTTTGTTGTTTGATCTACTATTTGATGTACCCACTCCTGTTATGTCTCGACTATCGAAACAGCAGTATCTGTGAATAAATAAATAAATAAATAAATAAATAAATAAATAAATAAATAAATAAATAAGAGACCGAAGCATCGCAACAATGTCTTGGTCTTTCTGGGGCAAGTTATGAAGACGATACACACCCGGAAGAAAGGTTATCAGGTCAAAATCTGGTCTTTGATATCACGTAAAGGCTGGTAGTTCGGGCAGAGGTAGAATCGGGGCGGATTGCATGAAAACCATTCGAAGGCGTCGGCTGACTGACTCGAGCCAGAAATGCATATAAAAGGGGTAAGCTCAGTGTAGAAAATCGTATAAAGGGGGCCAGCTAATCATCCCTATATCGGACTCCAGCCGCTTACGCCGAGCAATGTCTGTGAAGCGACGGTCACTGATTTCAGGGCAGGGTTAATAATTCTACACTCTTATAACTTTCTTTTAACAGCGGAGCTGTTTAAAGGAGCACTGACACCAAAATTTTGGACCTTGTTTTTTCTGTTGCGATAAGTGGTGAACGAACCACTTATCACGGCTGGAAAGCTCGTTTGCTCGAGCGCACGACCGTTAATTATTTGGAGACGGTTTTACAGCGCCCAGTCGCAGTTTCGGTTTCAGAGAGCGCGGAAGGAGGCGGGACCCAGAGTGGTTTTTATGTAAACATAGCTGGCTACGTGAGCACACAAAACCGCGTGCACATGAGCACCCCTTTTCAACGAAGGCTTCCTGGGTGCTGCTACAATTAATGGCCTCTGCGACGTTGTAAATATGCGTGAAACACCCAAGATGCACTGCCAAGGCGAGGACATCAGCCTTTGTACTCCTATGCAAGTGTCCCCTTCTTTCCGTTGAAAAGGTCTGCTAGGAAAGAGTGGGAGAGAGCGCCCGCAATAATCGTGGCCGCCAACACAAACTCGTGACGCAGGTGGCGGTTGGTTGTTTACAAGAACACCAAAGGCGCGTTTCGCGTGGAGTGGCGCGGCGCGCACTTTAAACGTGATTTTAAATATGTTCTAGGCTATAATATCCGTCGATATTTCGTAGATGACGCGTGCGTGTCCACACAAATCTATCCCACAGGCAATCTAGCCTTCGAAATTTTGTGTCAGTACTCCTTTAAGCTTGAGTTCTGGCCGTGGCCGGCGACCGCCCTAAAACTCGGCGCAGCTACGTAACACTATGCATACTGTACTATGCATAGCCATGCCCTTGCTACCTGTTCAATCCTTGCTACACTGTACTATGCATAGCCATGCATAGTACAGTTACAGTGGCTCAAGGGTTGAGAAAGGGAAATGAGAATGAAGAAGAGCGAAAGGAGTAGCGGAGAGGCTAATCATAGCATACATAGCCTCGTATAGTGTAGTATGGTAAGAGGAGGAAAAGGGAAGTGAGGGTAAGGAGGACTGTGAGGGTGAGGAGGAGAGAAAAGAGGAGGGGAGAGGGTAAAGAGTGGCGTAGCCTTGTATAGTATAGGAAGTGTTGGGAAAGGAAAGTGAGGGTGAGGAGGAAGGAAAGAGGGGAGGGAGAAGGTAAAGCACAGCGTTGCCTTGTATGTATAGTACAGCAAGGAGGTGGAAAAGGGAAGTGAGGGTGAGGAGGATGGATGTGAGGGTGAGGCTTCGCTGTTTCCTCAGTTTTCACGCCACTGCTCCATTTTTTTTAAACCCTTCGGGGCTTTTTTTGTGCCTTTGTAGTAAACGCCATTTATATTGCGTATATTTCTTTTGTTTAATACTGCGCTCAAGGTGTATTTACAAATAACGAACGGGATGCTGGTATCGGTGTTAAATAACGTTCCTCAAAAGAAATGAGCGAGCGTATGGTGTTAGATAATTTAAAGGGGCCCTACAAACGTTTTCAGCGTGGTCAAAACGTTGCCGATCGGTAGTCAAGGTTCCTGAGAAAACGTGAGCCAAACATTATAGCGCAGCACGGCACCTGGAATTTGCGATTAATTCTCAGTCAGCTAGAAATCGCTCGCTCTGCTCTCGACAAACGAGGCCATAAACCCAAAGTACCGCACTATAAACACAAAGTACACGGCCAATGGCTGATTTGAGCATCGTGAGCTGCACAGTTACCGCGGCTGCCGCGGGATGCCGCCACGGGATGCCGCCACGTGCCCGCGCACGCGCTCGCAATTACACTGAAAGCGAACCGCGCGTTGGAAGAAAAAAGTAGGAAGTGCTTAAGGCCATGACGCGCGTCATCTCCCCCCCCCCCCCCCCCCCGCATAGCTTTCAGCGCGCTCGCTGATAGGAAAGGTGAGAGCGCTTGAGTGTGCGACAAATCACTATAAATCACCTCGTACTTGACGGATTCTAAACATTCTGGCGGCAATCGATTCGTGAGGCAATAGACTCCTTGAATAAAGCCGTTCGATAGGTTTTTGGAAAAGTGTTGCAGGACTCAAGGTTGATGGAGAACACGATAATCTACAAATGGAGTGAATTGACTAGAGAGCGTAGGATACTCGTGTAAGATAAACTTGTCACTGCTAAGAACTCCTGGAGCATGCTGTTCATAAACGTGCGACCAAGAATGCGAACGCCCACTTCAATGATGCAAATAAACAAAACTGTAACCGTTACCTGGGGCCCCTGTCGACGGTGATGCGGCGCCTGCTGCGCTTTCTGCTGTTGTCGCTTCTGGTCGTCCGTGTGCAAGACTGGTGGCGCTCACTGCGGTGGTCACTTGCAGGTTGTCGGTCCGCGGCGTCCGTGCGCTCAACGCTGTACGGGCGAAGTGGTAGCGTCGTCTCGGTAGACTTCACGCGCAACGACTTGCGCCCATCCACAGATACTGTAAAGACGACTTCGAGGCTATAGCGGCACCAGGAATTATGCTACCCAGAGCAGCAAGAGGTGTTCCTCGGTTGGTATCGGAATATGCTTTGCATAAACGCATAATTTATGAAATTAAATAGGATATATCTGGGCTAAGGCTATATATATATATATATATATATATATATATATATATATATATATATATATATATATATATATATATATATATATATATACATATATATATATATATATATATATACATATATATATATATATATATATATATATATATATATATATATATATATATATATATATATATATATATATATATATAAGCGAAACTGACCCTTATAGAGTAAGAAGGGTATCTTGAAGGGCCAGTTGGTACATGTTACTTCGATGAAAGCAACGTGGAGACGGGACAGACGCAGTGATTCCACTCCTGCGCCAACTGCGCCAAAGTGCGCCAAATTGTATTTACTGCGCCATTCTGATAATATCGACGAAATTTGCGCCAAACTGCGCCAAAGTCTCGGGTTTGGGGGCGTCTATGACCGGCAATCGCACCGCCGGCGCGTCAGAACATGTGCAGCTCGATCTTGGGGCTGCCAATAAAGTCGCAATCATGGACCAAGAATTATTCCGCTGAATAAATAGCGCTAGCGCGTGCGTTCCGAGTAAGCCACGATGCCATGCACGGTGCCGACGCAGCTTCTGTTCTGCAAGTCGGCTCGACAGCAAAACGCGCTCTCCGCAGAGGCTCGTGACGTCTAGGCCTATCGGTAGCGAGAAAGTGCGACGGCGATTCATCGGCGGACATCGTCTGTTCCAGAAACGCTGCTGATAGCTCGTTTCAAGCGTCGCACGGCACGTAAGGAAAGCAATGTTCAGTAATAACTACATGAGTGCCGCTAAAATGTCTGTCACTTCTGTTTCCGAACATCGCGGAATGAAATCTGTGATCGCTCGCAGTAGATATGGGACAATATCGAATTTTCCTTGCTTCGCGTTTATGGAAGAGCACGCGAACGGTGGAAACGCGTTGACACTTTTCCTCAGATATACTTTATCCATGGATCTTCATCCAGAACAGCTTTTTCGTAATTCCTTCCGCCAGCACGTCCGAGTTTGTAATCACTCTGCGGTAAATGCCCCCTAAAAGGCCCTGCCCTTTCGAGCTCATGTGCTAGGGTTCCAATTCGAATTTTTTTGCTTGCTTTTTTAAAAATGTCATCTCATTAGTAAAATCATATCTCCTGGTCGGAGCAGCCGCAAATGCGCAGCTGTCAGTAGCGGGCTCGTCGCTGACGGCCCACAGTGAAGCGGCTACGCCATATTACACGTCCGCCCCTCGCTTTCGGGGGTCAATAGCTAACGGTTAAAAAAACTCAGTTTCGCTTAAGAGCGAAGCAATGAATGCGATACCAAAAAATTCTGCTGTGAAACGAAGTAAGACTAGCAGCTAACTCTTTTGGATCCGATCTCGCGTAACTCAACAAAACGCTGGTTTAAGGGACTATGGCCCCTCCAGGAAACGAAGCGTTTTCTTGCTCCGAGTTCTCTAAACGCGAAGTAAGCGTTGAGAGCACAGCGAGTTTTGTCTCCTGATGCCTCGAGATAGCGCGCGCGCAAGCGACTGCGCCCTTCGAAAGATGCACCCCCCCCCTTCCGCTCCCCTGGCGTCCCTTCATGCTCCTTACGAAAGACGGGCGGGGCGTTTCCTCTCTGTTTGATGAGCAATCGACGGCAGGCCCGCACGCGGGAAGATGTTATCTCATGCGCTGTCCGTGCGGCGGAGACAGACGGCCGGCTAGTTTAATCTCCGCTTCAGCCGCGTTCGTCGCCAGCGCTCGCGAGCTTTTACCCGCGGCTAGAATAAGCGTGGTGATGTTATTAATTTGGACTTTATACGGAAAATTACGGCAACGGCGACGGCAAAAATCCACCGAGAGTGTTCATATAATTGCTATCGCAAGGGTCAATGTACGGGGCAGATTTTGCGCCCCCCCCCTGCCCCCCCCTGTGCGCACGCCTATTCTCCTGAGATGATTTTTCCATGAGATTTGCAATGAATCGAAATATTTCTAGCCTTCATAAGAGCCCCGTAATAATACTCAGGTGCTTGAATGTTAATGCAATATGCTTCTGTATTGCACTCCAGGATGTAAAATTCGTTGCTCCAAAGTGCTCCCAGATGCAAAATTATCTGCTCCAAAGTGCTCCAAGATGAAAATTTTGCTGCTCCAAAGTGCTCCAAAACGGAAAGTTTGCTGCTCCAAAAATTGCTCCAAATCAGAAGTCCTCGGTAGCATCACTGACAGACGGGAAGAAGCACACGACACAGCACTTGTGTTCTTTCCATCTGTCCCGTCTCCGCGCTGTTTCCGTCGAAGCACACAGAGGATACAGCATCGCTTATATAGAGGGCCCCACAACGTGAAATATCTGTTGGTGTTTTTCTAACAAGAGCGACTTCAACGAAAACATCGTCGCAATATCAGATCAGTTTGATGAAAGGCTCCAAAGTACTCATTTGCTATAGCCACCTAAGATCAATAAGCAAGAAGTTAATTAACAGTATTTCATTAATTGGGCATAAATTGTGTGCAAATTACTGTGCGCCTTGAGGCCGCCAATCTGGAGACTTCAACGGCAACAATATCGCCAGAGTGATTTATACGGATCCAATTAAACAAATGCTGTATATCAGGGGCCGGCAACCTGCGGCCCGCGGGGTGGTATTAGCCTATACGGCCACCGGCTCGAAGTCAGAACACCCCCTCCCCCCCGTCACCCTAACTATCCAATGAACACCTCTACGACATTCTGCGCCTGCCGATGAGCAACCTTGATGTAGATATTTGCGAGTTGACTAAGAATGTTAAGCACCAAAAGTGGCATTGAAAGAGCTTTCTTTTTTTTTCTTGTACCCTACGTTTATGAGTTGCAACCTTATGACATGCGTGCTGAAAATAAAATTAATTTCTATTCCAGTTTTGTAAATTATTATTGTTAATTGTACACCCCCCTCTGCACCCCCCCCCCCCATTCCCTCTTTTTCTAACTTGCCGTGTCCTCTTCATGCAACTCGGCTCTCCGCCTCAAAAGGTTGCCGACACCTGCTGTAGATAGCTAAAACAAATCGCCTATTCCTACCCGTTCCACGCGCAGACTTCGCGCTGCCGCCACTATACGCTATCCCGCAATATGATGGCATCAGAGTGGAAGCTACAGCGGGTGCTAGCCAATCAGGAGCTCTATCATGCGAAATTACTGTATTTCTCCGCGTCATCTGCTTTTAGAACGCGCAGAGCGGCGTAGAACTGACTTGCCGACGGCAAAATGGACCTCGTTTTGATCGATTCACTGCAAGGTAGCAAGAAAGGTGCCTTCACGTCCAGTTAGTAATGATCTTTGGCGAATTTTCGAGCCGTCGGTCACATCAGTGCTGTGTAGATCTCCGCAGCAGCAAATGATGCAGCCAACCATTGACCTATTTTTAAATATACTTACCTTGCCTAACATTATGCAACAGTTTGCTTCTCCCCTTTCTTGCCCTGTGTTGTTGACCAAGTAAGCAGCAAGCAGTGTGTAAATTACGCTTAAATTGTCGAACCATCCTTCTCGCCTTATTGAAGATAAGTTCAGTTGCGTTATCGGCTTTCACAAGATATCTCCTAGCTGCATTAACCTAAAGAGGAGACCGCTTGGTCTAAGCGGGATTGTTGTGTTTATTACGTTCTTATGTGGAAATCACGTGGTCACGTGCACACACGTTCGTAGACTGCGCTGAAATATAAAGTGCCGAAAACAGACGCACACGCCAGGCTTGCAGCCAAGAATTTTTCGGGGGGGGGGGGGGCACTTCTTGAGGACGCTGACAATTTGAGGAAAGAACATAGTTTTTTTCAGTAATTATTTTCGGTAAAAATCACAGTAAGTAAATTATGGGGCCTTTTAAATACTATAGTATTAATAGTTTATATTCTTAGTTTTGAGACGGACCTTCCTAATAGTATAATATTTTTTATACGGACGATTTCGATGGGAGGGGGGGGGGGGGAGGCTTGGTTACGGGCTTGGCACACGCGTTTATTTTTCGTCGCAATCACATGTACAATGACATGTGCTTGCATTTAGAATGGCCTCATTATGGCAAAATATCTTTCTGGCCTGCTCTACCAAGAGAAACGAGATTCGTTACGACTAACGCCTACTTTAGGACACATAATATAGCTGCGCGCAGATGTATTGCCGTTGATATGTGAGGTTTGGACTACTACATATTTCAACTTTTATTAAGATTGATTGGCATTTTATTCTTTTAGGCACTTCAAACCCACACGAGACTGCTAGGGCAGGCGTCGTCTTTCGCTCGCCACCCGCACTGCATGGGCATACAACGTGACTGAATAATCGTGCTCACCGGTCATAACGGCTGGGGAGGGCGTCGTCTTGGCTTCGCTCGACTCGGTCAGCTTCGCTGACGGTTTGTCCCCGTCTGACGGGGATTGCAAGGCAGAGTCTCGCCTAATGTCCAGAGAATGTTCAGTAACCATTGCACTCAAAACTGCCGGTTCGGACACCGAGTTCCTCTTGACCTTGCGTGACCAATGAGGCACGCGTTCTGCGATGTTCCTAAAACGCCTTTCACCGGGAAGGTGCCACCTGCGAAGCGTCGAAGAGGTCGCGGTAGTGGGCAGGTCGGGGTCACTCACACTCAGCGTGGTGTAAATGGCTTTGTCCCTGGCACGATAGCGGCTGCGAAGCCACAATGCGGCGATCGACAGGCACAGAAGAAGAACCATCAAAGCCAGGCACGCCACCGCAAGGCAGAGCACAGCGTTCGCCAGGTCACGCTTTACAAGCCTGGGACGCGCTTCTTCGGAGGACGTCGCCTGATCCACGTCATACGTGAGAAAACGGCGCATGTTTCGTCGCAAGTGTACGCCAGGAATTGCTGCAGGGAGGACGACTCCATCGTTGCTCCTGTGCATTCGAGATAGAAGCACCTAAGAAGCGTGTTCCGGGATCCCGGAGAAAAACGCAAAGCATGAAAGAACGCATCGAACAAAGAAAGCTGGTGCACAAATGCTGACAAGTTAGGACACATTTTTGACACCAATTACTCGACGTACATGCAATGCATGTGCACGGGTGCCAGGGCAAGGAGATATTGCTCGATATTGCTGCACAGGTGAATCGAAAGCTGAACAAATTGCAAATTACTGGATGCATCCAATACGATGAATCTTTCGGTCAAAAGCACTGAAAGCAGCACGTGTTGGTATGTGTTCTTGGTTGGGGACCATTTTGCTGCTTAATCCTGACGCACCCAGTTAGGTTGCCAACGAGGACGTGCCGGCGCCGCACGCTGTTGTTGAAGTAGTCAGCCCAATTGTTAAGAGGCCTTTGGCTCGATAAGTGTGCGGAGATGACGGGGACATAGTACGTGACGGGCTCTGGGTAATCCTGACTTGAATTCCGAAGGGCGTTGCCGTAAGCCATGGACACGATGCACAAGAGACGGAAGGCGATGCTTATTGTACAAATCAGCGGCTTCATGCCTCCTTCGTATCGACCAGTTGCTGAAATTGCACTTGTACGGGTTTATGTTCTTAAAATGCAGTAGAAACTCGTGACGATGATGAGCCATTAAAATCGTGGCACGTACCCACAATTCAGAGTTACCCGCATGTCTCGTAGTAAAATAGCAGTTTTGGTACGTAAAACTCGTTTTTAAAGACTTTTAAATAAACGAAATGCAATCGGGACCGATTTCGATAATCTTTTCGGTGTTAAGATACGCCCGAACGAGCGAATTCGATCCAGGACGACCCAGGCTGTTTGAATGGCATGCATGCATGACATGATATGTGCAATATGTATGATGTGTAGCAACTGCGAATGTGCAGCAGGCGACGTGGCAGACTTTGGAAACGACGATGAGGTGCCTCCTCTTCTCGCGACCCCACGGCAAGGAGATCGTGCCTGAGCCAAGAGTACAAGAGCACTGGGAGAAGCATAGGAGAAGCAACTTGTATACCTACGCTTTCCCCTTGCGATGCAGTTTAAAACAAATTGCTGCAATTAATGTTGGCTATACGTTATCCAACTGTGGCCCGTTTACTTCACTGTGTGGTTGAAGTCACACATGCACGACATGAAGTCATGGCATGAACCACCTAAATTGTAAGTTATGATATGACATGACATGCGTCACATCATATGACATACTTGACATTACAGGCATTACCTGAATGGCATGCCGTCACTTGAAATTAACGAGGTGAATGACATGGGCGAAATAAATTACACAACGTTCCCGACGCGACAAGAATTAGCAGATAATTAACATGCAGCCCTTGCTTAAATGAAATGACGTGTGACTTTACATGCTGCATTGGTAAGCATGACCTGCCACACACGCATGTGCAATGCGGCCGATGGCAGCTTTAAGTGCGACCGCTCAAAACACGTATGGTGTAGCTCTGCAGCAACTGATTACAGTGCTCAACGAAGGGCGTGGACTAGCGAGAACGGCAGACTTTTGCCGCCGACTGTGCTTACGAAATGTGCCTTAAGTGATAAAGCCTGCGGGCAGAAACTTCGGCTGGGCAGTCGGCAACAGGCTTTAGATATGGACTCGACAATTTCATTAGAAAATGAACCTTTTTTGGCAAGGTACCAATACAAAGTGTAACTGATGTATGTACGCAGAAAATCCTTACGATGTTGGAATTACTGTTTTTAGTAAGCACCACATGATTCCCATGCATTAATAACACACGATAATAAACCTATGAACACAGCGATAGTGAACCTACAATGACTATGGAGCTGCTGAAGGATAAGGGTGCAGTTTGCGCAGTGCTAAAACTACTGACACGAATACCGCCAGAAATATCGGGCTGCAGTCGGAAATTCAAACAATAAGACGAAAGGAAGATTTCTACTCGTATGTTTTCTACAGATGAAGGAGAGTCCGTGAACAATCATTCGTGAGTGCTTTTTGTCATCAGCCTTCTCTTATAATAAAATCCAGTATCAAGGTATGCTGAAATTTTTTCTTACGAGAAATAATTCTACCGTAACACTATTCGTGACCACGGGGCCTTGTGCGTGGGAGACCGAATCCAGCTTCCCATATACTAAACATGCAGAAAATGATTAACAATGTGCGTCTGCGCATTCCCCGTCGAATGCTGATAACTCTTCACAATATATTCGTAGCACGGGTACCTTTCGCAATTACACGTCGGCAGCACTTACATTTGTTCTAGCATATAGAGCTCCTAGACGCCAAATCTTTTCTTCAGCTGTTGAATAATGCGGGAAAAGTGCACATCACCACATTATCCGCTGACGAGATGAAAAAACAAGAGAAAACTATTGTTGCAGATTCGTGTATAGGTATTAAATAACACACCGTTGGTAATGTAACACAAAGCGATGCCACATCAGTAAAGAAGAAAAAGTGGACGAAGGAACAACAGACCATTTTTTTATGGCTATTTATTAAAGAGCAATTTCGGTGCTTGCGGCAGCTCATATCGAGTAACTCGAAGCAGCTCGTTCTTTTTCTCTAACAAAGAATGGCACTGAGAGCTAGTCTTTCTGCTGCAACGGCACGCGCAGTTTTAAATGGCCACTCGGTATCCTCGCAATAAGAAGATCCGCATCTAATACGGATAATGGAGTTTATCGATCTTGTAGCTGTGCTGCATATGGAAGGTTGGTGCTTAACAAACAAAGGAGCCCATGAGTGTGTATTTGCGCGAGCAGAAAAACAAAAAAACAAATCAGCACACGGAACACAGTTTGTGGGGTGGACGCGACGGTACCAAGGTTCGTGCTCATGGACGCACTTGAAAGTCAACACGGTCCCGTCATCAGCTGCGGCTGCTCCCAACGCCATTTATAAGCGCTTTGCGGCGACAGCACACCCAGGCCTTCCGTTCACCGATCTTGCCGTCATTAGCGTTGATTGTCTCAATCGAGAGATTGGTTGTGGCGTAACGTCATTACGAACGGCACCGTACGCGTATGACGTCTTTATACGGGTATCGAAGTCAACAGAGAGGCCCCACACGCAATGCCCAGTGAAGACCCGTGTTCCCCTGCCTGTACTTTACATGTTAATATTAGTTGGCGAAATCGCCGTTCTCGGATAATGTAGTGAGTCAGATGTTGCAGTTGAACGGGAGAAGTCATTCGTTTCGACGCGACGCCATGTGTTGACTCTCCGGGCGTCATCTCGGAGAACGAAAGTCATCGCTAATGTCCCCCCCCCCCTCTCTCTCCCTCCGACGCCATGAGTGTGGCAACACTGTTTTAATTCTTGGCCTAATTTCTCCGGAAGAAAGCTTTCGTCACCTACAACACTGTGCAGTTACACGGTAGCCTTCTTGCCAAGTCGAGCTTATAACCCGCGGAGGTGCGCGTGCTGGTGGTTGGGCTCGGCGCGGCACTGGCCGGACGCTACTGGCCGCGGCAGGCGCGGCCACCGGGAACAGAGACGCGGGCATGTCCCACAATATTGTCACGGAGTCGTGACGTCGACAAAGGCAGCAGTCGGCGTGTCCAAGATGAAACTCTTTATTTGGCCGAACTTGTGGCCGGGAAACGGAAAGTCAAACTACAGCAATGCACACTGCACACTGATAGCGGCGAACAGAGCGTCAGCCGTCGGTAAGGCGCGTCGGCATTTATACATGCCGCGTTAGTTCGAGAATAATCTCAACTGTTCGCATTTGCGCACTCAAGCCTAGGAGATTCTAATATAATCTGGAAGGTTCCCAGACATTAGGGGGCGGCTTGGGCAAGGCGGCGGCTACGAGTTCAACGGACTAGTTACATAAAAATGACAAAAAGAAGCGCGCGTGACATTGCCCCCTCTGAAAAAGCATCGTCCCGATGTTCGTAACAGAACACGGAGGGGGGAAAATAAGTGCATACACCAATAAAGTACAATGATAAATGAAAAAGTAGTTCTAAGGTTAACGATATATAAAACGGCTTAAGGCGCACGACGTGGACGAATTCGGGTCGTGCGCGGCGCCGCTGAGAGTTCGTGATGCCGTCGGGGATGACCTCGTAGCCTAGAGCGCCGTGACGTCGAGGATCCTTGTATGGTCCGAAGTATCGCCGAAGAAGTTTTTCACTAAGTCCACGTCGGCGTATCGGCGTCCAGACCCAAACACGGTCGCTGGGCTGGTATTCCACGAAGCGTCGTCGAAGATTGCAACGACGGCTGTCGGTCGTCTGCTGATTCTTGATGCATAGGTGGGCAAGTTGTCGGACTTCATCGGCGCGCTGAAGGTAGACAGTCACGTCGAGGTTTTCTTCGTCGGTGACGTTGGGTAGCATGGCGTCGAGCGTCGTTGCCGGGTTCCTTCCTTATACCAACTTGTATAGCGTCATCTGCGTAGTTTCTTGCACGGCCGTGTTGTATGCAAAAAGGTCACGTACGGAAGGATGACATCCTACGTCTTGTGTTCGACGTCGACGTACATGGCCAGCATGTCGGCGACGGTCTTATTTAGACGCTCGGTGAGGCCATTGGTCTGTTGGTGGTAGGATGTGGTTCGGCGGTGGCTTGTTTCGCTGTATTTCAAGATCGCCCGAGTAAGGTCTGCAGTAAAGGCCGTACCTCTGTCGGTGTTGAGGTCTTCTGGGGCACCATGACGCAGGACGATGTTCTCAACGAAAAACTTGGCTACCTCGGCGGTACTGCCTGTGGGCAGGGCCCTTGTATCGGCGTAGCGGGTGAGGTAGTCGGTAGCTACGACGATCCACTTGTTTCCGACAGTCGACGTCGGGAACGGCCCCAGTAAGTCCATACCTATTTGCTGGAACGGTCGGCGAGGTGGTTCGATGGGCTGCAGAAGTCCTGTTGGCCTTGTCGGCGGTGTCTTGCGTCGCTGACAGTCCCGGCATGTCCTCACATAGAGAGCGACGTCGGTAGTAAGGCATGGTCAGTAGTACTTTTCTTGTATCCTCGCGAGCGTGCGGGAAAAGCCGAGGTGGCCAGCCGTCGGGTCGCCGTGCAGGGCCTGCAGAACCTCTGGTCAGAGTGCCGAAGGTACAACGATAAGGTAGTGGGCCCAGGCCGGAGAGAAGTTCTTTACGAGGACGTTGTTTTTCAAGGAAAATGATGCCACTCCTCGCCTGAATACTTTTGGGACAACGATCGTCCTGCCCTCCAGGTATTCCACTAGACCCTTCAGTTCCGGGTCGGCTCGCTGTCGTTCGGCGAAGTCGTCGGCACTTATGGCTCCCAAGAAACTGTCATCTTCCTGGTCGTCGGGCGTTGGTGGTTCGACGGGGGCACGAGACAAGCAGTCGGCGTCGGAGTGTTTCCTTCCAGACTTGTACACGACGGTAATGTCGATTCTTGAAGTCTTAGGCTCCACCATGCGAGGCGACCTGAAGGGTCCTTCAAGTTAGCTAGCGAACACAAGGCGTGATGGTCGCTCACAACTTTGAAGGTCCTGCCGCAGAGGTAGGGTCGAAACTTTGACGTAGCCCAAATGATGGCGAGGCACTCCTTTTCTGTTGTGGAATAGTTGGCCTCTGTCTTAGACAGTGACCGGCTAGCATAACTGAAAACCCTTTCCAGTCCATCCGTCCGCTGCACAAGGACGGCGCCGAGTCCTACGCTGCTTGCATCGGTGTCAATCTCCGCATCGGCGTATTAGTCGAAATGCGCAACTATCGGAGGCGTCTGCAGGTGTCGTTTCAGCTCTTGGAATGCTTCGACTTGCGCCGTTTCCCACTTGAACTCCACGTCGCTCTTCGTGAGGTGAGTTAGGGGTTCGGCGACCCGTGAAAATTCCTTGGCGAAGCGTCTGTAATAGGCCCACAAAATCCGAGAAATCGGCGTACGGCCTTCTTGTCGGTGTGCGGCGGGAAGGCAGCGATGGCAGCTGTTTTCCGCGGGTCGGGGCGAACTCCAGATTTGCTAGTGACGTGGCCCAAGAACAAGAGCTCCACGTACGCGAAACGGCACTTTTCTGGCTTCAGAGTGAGTCCGGAGGTCTTGATTGCTTGAAGCAGAGCTTCAATGCGCCGGAGATGTTCGTCGAAGTTTGAGGCAAACACAACGACGTCGTCCAAGTACACAAGGCGTGTCTGCCACTTCCAGCCAGCCAGCACTGTATCCATAACGCGTTGGAAAGTCGCAGGTGCCGAGTAAAGACCAAAAGGCTTGGCATTGCACTCGAACAGGCCGTCCGGTGTTAGAAGGCTGTCTTTTCTCGGTCTCTCTCGTCGACTTCGATTTGCCAGTAGCCAGTCTTGAGGTCCATCGACGAAAAGTACTTCGCGTTGTGGAATCGATCCAGGGCGTCGTCTATCCGTGGGAGAGGGTACACGTCCTTCATTGTGATTTTGTTCAGGCGACGATTATCGACGCAGAAACGTAGGGTCTCATTCTTCTTCACTAACACCACGGGAGACGCCCACAGACTCTTGGACGGCTGGATGATGTCGTCGCGTAGCATTTCGTCGACTTGTTTCTTAACGGCCTCCCGTTCCCGCGTCGAAACCCGGTAGGGACTCTGACGGAGTGGTCGAGCATTTTCTTCTGTTATAATGCGGTGCTTAACAAAGGGCGTTTGTAGGACCCGCGATGACGACGGGAAACAGTCCTTGTATTCCTGCAGAAGGCATCGAAGCTGTCGCTGTTGGCGAGCGGGAAGACTTGGATTTACGTCGAAGGGTGGCTCAGGTATTGGGGTCGTCGTCGTAGCTTCGTCAGAATCGGAAAAGGCAAACGCATCGGTGACGGTCAAGATTTCTTCGATGTATACAATCGTCGTGCCCCTGCTCAGGTGTCTGTATACTCTTGGCTGAAGTTCGTTAGCATCACGCTTCCTTTTCCATCATGCAACCGAGCAATGCCTCTTGCGATGCAGATGTCACGGTCTAGAAGCAAACGATGATCGCTCTCGATGGCACCTTCGAGGTCTTCAGCTTTTTCGGAGCCGACGGGAATTAGGACGCTGTAGCGAGGCGGAATGGTAACTTGATCCTCGAGCACGGTCAGGGCGCGTTGGCATGGATTCGTATCCGACGGTGTCGTTTTGTCCGACGATAGAGTTATCGAATTGGTTCTTAAGTCGATGACGGCGCCGTGATGGTTGAAGAAGTTCATGCCAAGTATGACACCCCTGGAGCAGGGCTTCAAGATTACCAAACTCGTAGGTTACGTGCGATTATGGATTGTTACTCTTGCTGTGCAGACTCCAGACGGCGTTATTAGATGGCCTCCAGAGGTACGGATTTCGGGGCCTTCCTAAGCAGTCTTAACATTCTTCAACTTCGCGGCGAAGGGCCCACTGACGACGGTATAGTCGTCTCCAGTATCAACGAGGGCTGTGACGCTGTGGCCGTCGATGAGAACGTCGAGGTCGCTAGTTCGTCGTCTTGCGTTGCGTTTAGGTCGTGGCGTCGGATCACGGCTGCGTCGGTTTGTTCCGATGCTTTCATGTTGCGTCGTCAGATCTTCTTCGGTGCGCGATGTTTCGTCGTCAGGAGTCTTTCTGGTTCGCGTCGTGTTCTGCAGGTTTCGTCGCGGCGTCGGCGGATCTTCGGTAGTTCGTCGTACAGCAACCGCACCTACATCGGTTGTTGCCCTTAGTTTTCCGCATGTGGGCTCGCGGAACGGCCCTTTTCTGTACTAAACTTATGCTCATATATCATACCTATCATATACAATCCTTTATACGTCCTTTTCTATGTTGACTTATTTATTTATTTATTTTTTAATTTATGGACAACTCCACTCGGTGGTGAATCCGGACTGCACCGCAAGGAAATTAATAACGCTAGATGCTAGCGCCATAAAAAGGGTACACTCCAAAATACTCGTCCTTCAGAATTCTAATAAATTTTTCACTAGAGTTGCGCTGCATACAGTCGGGCTTGCTTGGAATGATTGCATTCCCGCTGATGCTGGTTGCGCTTTGGATTAACCCGTGACACCGATCGCAATGCCTAAAAGGAGCATCACATGCACAGGGAGTAGAAACTAAATTACCCAAACTGCTCTCTTATGAAACCTACAGTGCTCAGTCGTTAGTCCTCGCCGGTCACACTTATCAGCTTGATAATTAGATGAGATTAACAAAAATATAATTCCGGAATTAAGAGCTTTACTCCCGATGGCAAAGCTGTTTATGCGCCTTCAAGCATCTCATTAGGTCGTTTTCGGCGCTTTTCATTCTGCGTAATTAGTTTTTCCCCACTTCATCCCCAGCGCACGGTCGAGACACACTTGTGTCACCGCCGTGACGCAGACGAATTGACGTATGCGGGCATGGCCTTGCACCCACGCAAAAACGGGATGAGGCAACTCACGCGGCGCCCAGAGCAAATGACATTGTATATTCAAGCCGTTCGCGAAGAGAAGGAATGTTCCGCTGGTGACGTCACCGCTTGTCCCAGGTTGTAGAACAATGTAATGTATGAGCCCAATCGCGGCTTTCAACTGGAGAAGAGGGAAGTCGCTATTTGCAAACTGTTTCCTTCTGAAAAATAATATATCAATTAGCGTACAAATTATAATTGTTTCTTTCTCCTAGTCCGAGGCTGTCTGTGTAATCTCTTCGAAATTTCCAGCGTCGGTCTCGGCCCTAGAATCCGCGCGCCAGCCGAATCGCAACAGCGTGAAACAGGCCACGCGACCACTGGTACGCGCGCAGCAATTGGACTGAACTAACGCCATGCAGTGCCTAACTCGGCCGCCGTCAGGAAGTGGCCATCTGTTGGCTTCCGTTGATCGTGAGCTGGGTGTTGAACCTCACGATCAGCGGTTGCTCAATGTGCACGGTGGCTTCCGAGTCACGCAGTGAGCGTCGCCTGCTTCTTGAAGTCGCTCATGGTGCCTCCACAGTGTAGCGGTGCCCGGTTGCGTAACCCCGGTGGGCCGTCTTGTATGTCCTGCGCTACAAGAAAAAAAAACAACAACAACAAAAAACGCGGAAGTGAATCGGAATTGAAGCAGCGCGCTGAAAACAACCGAAAGCAATATTTTAGGACACAATAACAAATTTTCCGCCACAAGCCTCCTGCAGAGGTGAAAAACAAAAACAAACTACTTCATTATTCTACTCCAATACGGAATAGTACAAGAGTAATACCATTGAGGGACTATGGTAATACACAAATAAAGTTATCGATGCACAAAAATTATTCTCGCTGTGGACAACTACTCATCTTAGAGCGCTGGTCCCCGTAGCGCTATATTATGTGAAATTTATTAGCGTGGCTAAGGTTTGCTGGGAAATCGTGCAACGAAGGATATCCGTTAGAGCACCTTCGCGAAAGATTTGAAAAGGTCCATTGCGAGTTCAGCAAAAGTCAGGATTCGCGCGAGGCACGCTAAAGTTCAAATGAAGGATACAAAGCTAGAACCGTGAGTGTATATACAGTTGAAGGCGCAGGCGTGGCATTAATCGCGCTGGTGGACGATAAGTTTTTACAGGCCTTAAAGTCTCCCTTCATTGGAGCGGGGGCCCTCATGGGGAGTCGACACACACACACACACACACACACACACACACACACACACACACACACACACACACACACACACACACACACACACAAGCAGATATATATATATATATATATATATATATATATATATATATATATATATATATATATATATATATATATATATATATATATATATATATATATATATATATATAGACATACAAGGTGTTTCAAGAAATGTGTCCAACCTTCTCAAAAAATCAGGAAAATGCGATATTTGATTGCTGCCCTCAGAATTAGTTTTTCTGTAGTTGCGGGGATTTCAAGATGGTTACAGAAATTATTTGGGACTGTAATTAAAAAAGTTAAATTAATTAACTTTTTAGTTAGTGGAGTTAGGTGGTTGTGTCAATTGGGAGAATTGAAGTTCTTCATGCCAGAAACCCAACCCAACTTTGAGATTTCGAAAAAGTGGCATCTAGTAATAATTACGAAGTAATGAAATTCAACCAAATTCAATGGCGAAACCTAAACAGAAACATGGAAGAACGCAACTGCCATATTCTTCTGAGACGTCCAAAATGAGTGAATGACTTTTTCTGTAGCGCTGGGCATCTTAAGATGGTTAGAGACATGACTTGAGGCAGTAATTAAGAAAGTTAAATTAATTACCTTTTTAATTAGTGGAGTTAGGTGACTGTGTCAAATTGGGGAATTCAAGTTATTCGTGCTAGAAACCCATACCAACATTGAGATTTCGAAAAAGCGGCCTCTAGTAATAATTACGAAGTAATGAAATTCAACCGAATTCGATGGCTTTCGCTGTTGAAAGCCGTTGCATTTCGTTGAATTTCACTACGCCACAACAATTCCTGGAGGACGCTTTTGCGAAATCTCAAATCTCGGATGGGTTCATCGCATGAAAAGCTTCAATTGTCCCATTTGATACAATCACCTAACTCCACTAATTAAAAAGTTAATTAATGTAACTTTCTTAATTACTGTCCTAAATGATGTCCTTAACTACCTTAAGATTCCTGCTGCTACAGAAAAAGCAATTCTGAAAGCCCCGAGCAAATATCGCATTTTCCAGATTTTTTAGAAGGCTGGACACATTTCTTTAAACACCCTGTATATATATGTACGTGGCAGTGCAGAAAGGGCAATGACTCCGTTGGTAAAACGTAGGCGAGAAATCAAGACGTACTGTACGTAGAAACACCTTTAAAATAGTCACAAACGTTTCCGCTGGTGGGCCAGCCTTCGTCAGTGTGACATGCAACACAACTTTCGTAGGCTTTATATACATTTTTAAAATGTTTTTTGAACATGCGCGATAGCAACTGACAGTACAGTGATATGATTATACAACAAGATTGGATACATCCACTATGAAAATTGCACAATGCGTCAAGTAACAACGTGCACAGCGTCCACCTCTTATCCTCATGACAGCATCGGTGTGAGTAAAGGGGAATTCAGATATGAATGGCGCACGGTACGAAAAAACGCCTTGTAACAACCATACGTTCAGATGGCAAGAAATAGAAAAATGATTACATAGAAACGATAACCAGGTGAACCTAGTTTTTGAAATAAGGAACAAAAATAGTTGCGCGAAAAAACCAGGAAATTGCGGAATGAGATGCAATAAAACCACGTTAGGTAGTAACTATGCAGCTCACGATGCTCAAATCAGCCAACGGCCGTGGATTTGGGTATGTGGCGCAGTAATTTGGGTATATGGCATCATCTGTAGAGAGAAGAGGGAGCAACCACTAGCTGACTTTGAGAATTAATTGCAAATTCCAGGGTGCGTGCTGCGATATAACGCTTCGCTCGCGTGTTCTCAGAAGCCTGGACTACCGATCGGCAGCGTTTTCTGACCATGCTGAAAAAGTGTTGCAAAGCCCCTTTAAAGGGACACTAAAGGCAAATGTTAAGTCGACGTTGATTGCTGAAATAACGTTCCAGAAACCTCGTAGTGCTTATTTCATGCCATGGAAATGCTTCTTTTGAAAGAAAATGACATTTTAGTGGTCCGCACAGCGTTAGCGCACTTCGAATCGCCCGCCTGAAAATGCCTCCCGACGTAGCGTTTGCCTTGCTCAACGTTGCCCACCTTTACTGCCCAACAGCCGACGCTGAGGTTTCTGCTCTGAAGGCACGGAGGAAGGAAAGAACAAAGAACAGAGGAGAGGGCATGCCCAGCCGGGGAGCTGACAGAAAAGTGTGGAGGAAATGACGTCATGGCGGCCATATCTACAGGGCACAATGGCGGTATATAGCGGTATGGTGGCTAATGGCGGCGTTGCTATGGTTACGTGGCGCGACGTGTGGTGCAGTGTAGCTGGCTTAACGGCGGCGGCTTGAACGCTTTCATGCATCTCGTACCGAACCGTGGCGGATATCCCTTTTTTGTGCCGCGTTGTTCGCTACGCCGTGTTCAACCGGTGGTTATTGTACCGAGCAACGTTTACAAATCCTGTTGGTAGCCACGGGGCCTCAACAGTGCGTGGAACGAGCGGGTATTCACGTACCGTACAGCGGATAAAGCAGATGACGTACATATTTGGAGCACATTTCCCCGGTGAGTGGCGGCCTTGTTCAGTAAGTTAAAGCAATTGCTCAAGCCATCATGAAAATACGTGTTTGTGCTCGTAGACTTCCGTTGGTTTAGCCATGGGTCTGTATGCCGGAATGTATGAAGTACGTACATACGTACGTACGTGAAGTACGAGCTCTGTCGGTCATCACCGATTCTTAAGTGCCGTGAGATAACGCGGATTTTATTCGTACTCTATTGCCGCGTCAAGCTCGCATTGTGGCTGATAGCCCGAACAAAGAAAAACAAAGCAGCAGCATAAAACTTAAGCGTTCAAAATAATGGTTGCGGCTTAGCTAGGCTAGGTTCGGTTATGCAAGCGAACGCTTGTTTACTTGGTTCTGCTTGTTTACCTTCGTAGCCGAAGCACAGTTTGACAACCGAACGATATGGCTAGTCGAACGTTCCGTACTGCGTGCACTCACTACAGTCGTTTCGTCACTTACGGAAGCAGTCGCCGCAGTCGACGCAAGAAACGCCAGGCCCCTAATCTGCCTAAACCGCCAACAGACACTCGCGCGCTCCTCTGCTAGCAGATGCGCGCGCTCCTTGCTGTTTCGCCTCGGACGCTGAAGAAGGGCATTCAAGGGTAGACAGACGAGCCGACGAACGCTGTTGGCTCGTGCGCAACTGCAACGCACGAAATGATTTCGCCAGCGGTATCGCGCTGGCCCAGCGTGTTGAATTCCGTTCAGTCGGTTTCGGATCGCCACGGCACGCGCGCCGTGCGGCCCACGTGCTTTTCGAGCGGGAGAGAGCGACGCGCCTTCCACTGCGCTGTTTGCACGTAAACAAGAGAGGAGGATCTGCCCGGTCAATATGGCCGACTTCCGGCTTCACCGAGAGTGACGTCAGGGCCCCTCCTCTGTTCTTTCCTTCCTCCGTGTCTAAAGTACAGTATCTGAAGGGCACATTACAAGCCTTGCCCAAGTTGCGGTTGATCTCGTAATCCTCTGCACGAAAGTGCAGCGAGCACATGCGCAGGCTTCTTGGTTGTTTAGCACACTGTCGCAGAGGCACGGCACTCAGCAACTTCGGTGTGGGTTTATTTGCGGCTCTCATTGGAAAGTCGCGCCGGTTTTTTGCTGCAGAACTTTCCGTTAGAGCGACTTTCATGAGCGTGCAAAGCACACGCCACAGTACGCGATAACGAAACCACCACTGAGACGCGACCGCGCAAGCGGAGAGCAGCTCGGCGAAAACGGAACCCTTAAAGAGCATTGGCACCGTGGTGAAAAAAGCTAAGTTACGCTAACGGACTCATGAGTCGACTCACTCAGACTCAGATCGAGCCGTGAGTCTGGGTGAGCCCGAGTGAGTAATGTTATAGTGAGTTTGAGTCCGAGTGAGTCCGGTTGAACAAAAAAAAAAAAAAGAAAAATTAGTGAGCCTGAGATGAGTGAGTCCGCTTGAGGAAAATTTTGGTGAGTCTGGGTCCCAGTGAGCCTTAAGGGCAAAATATATATTATGGCTTATTCTGAGTGAGCTCCAATTATTTGCCGATCTATGCCCCAAACAGACGACGTCGCAAAAAAAAAAAAGGTGAATACAACTACAAAGCACGATATAGGCGTTGGCTGCCATTTCGCCTCTGGCTTTTATGCCTGCGCGGGAAGGGTGTCCATACGAAAGGCTTCTCTCTCTTCCCTCCCCTTCCTTCTGTACGCTTGCGAGCTGCCTCATTGGGCACGTGCGGGGCGCTCTTGATTGTTGTTGACGCGGTGCAAGTAATCCCCTTCGTCGAATTGATGTCGCTGCAGCCTTGTACTTCGGTTCCTGAACAACCCGCGAAATAACTTTGCGCATTCCCGGTATGCTAGGGGCAACCGTGCTTCACCGTCCTTGTCGTTCCTCAAATTCCCTTCTCAGAATGAGAGGAGGGAGTGACGCGGAGTGCCTTTGTAAGGAACGGCGGACAAAGTCTCGCTTCGAAGCAGTAGCGCCCGTTCAAATTCTGACTAGCCTCAACCACTGGAACGCGCCGGCACGCGTATGCACGCGCCTACGCGTCAAATGCGCCTCTCAGCGTCGCTCGCGGAGGGGGGCACGCTTCGCGACGCCTCGAGCCGCGAGGGGTCAAGTGATGTCTGATTTTTTTTCGCTTACGTCACCACGCGTACGACGGCGCCCGCCAATCAGAGCTTTGGAAACCACCCCACAGATAAGGCTTGGTCATGAGGTGGGCTGGCGAGTGGCAGGACGCGCAGTACCTCTCTCGGAGGGGGGGGGGGGGGGGGGGGGGGGCACGCGGGCCCTTCGGAGTCCGAGGTTGCTACTAACAAAGAAAACAACCAGGGAGACTTTTTGACAGGTAGTATTCCGAAAAACCAGAAAAAAAGATAAAAAAAAAGGGAGAAGGCATGTGTTGCAATTAGTTACATAAACATGCAGGGTGACAGAAAAAAGGCAACATGGTTAGATATTGAGGAGCAGTTAAGGGACACTAAAGGCAAATAACAATTTATGTCAGAGTGAAAGCTCAATGTGTGAGAACAACTAAAACGTCAATAGTATCAACGGGGGTGATCTACTAATCGAGAAATTAAGGTAAATGTAGGACACGATGTGCGCCACCAGTGGAACATTTTGAAAATGATCCAGATGACGTCAGGACTCCCGAGTACAATTAACCACTAGTAATCAAACTAGTTGCAACAAAAAAAAAGAACCTTCCATGCATCACAAGACGTAATAAAATGCTGCTTGTTCGTTTCTGTTTGATTCATGGAAAAAATAGCCTCTTGGCGTTACCATGAGGAACGGCGCGAGTGGTTCAAAAGTTCCGTTTTCGCCGAGCTGCGCTTCGCTCGTCGCTTCTCAGTGGTAATTTCGGTATCACGTACTGCTGCGTGTGCTTGGCTCTCGCTATTGTCGCACTGTTGATACTCTACTTCTGCTGCTGGCCAAGCTAAGCTCCGTGGCTGCATCTTGGCAAGGTTGATGGCCGCTGTCGCGCAAACAACCGTAGTGTCAGCGGCCGGGCAGTAAGGGTGGGCAACCTTGGGCACGCCAACTGCTACGTCAGAAGGCCCGTTCAGGCGGGTGATTTCAAGTGCGCCAACGCCGTGCGGCCCACTAAAACGTGATTTTCTTTCAAAATAAGCATTTCCTTGGCACGAAACAAGCATTACGAGATTTCTGGAACGCTATTTCAACAATCAACATCGACTTAATATTTGCCTTTAGTGGCCCTTTAAACCACCCGTGCCGTTCTCCTTGGTAACGGCAAGTTTTTTCCATGAATGAAACAGAAACGCACAAGCAGCATTTTATTACGTCTTGTAATGTACGGAATGTTATTTTTTTATTATAAGTAGCTTGAGTATAGTGATTAATTGTACTCGGCACTCTTGACGTCATCGGGCTCATTCCAAAATGTCCCACTGGTGGCGCACATCGTGTCCTACATTTACCTTAATTTCTCGATCAGTAGAGCACTGCTGTTGATAATACTGACGTTTTAGGCGCTCTCAAACATTCACGTTTCACTCTGACAAAAATCGCTATTTGCCTTTAGTGTCCCTTTAAGCTATTAGAGGGAAATATTTAATACCATGTTCTCTCTTTCTCTCTTTCACTCGCCATCTTCATGCTTTCCTGCAACATTAGTAGAATTTTCCAATTTTACAGAGCGTCGCAATAAAAGAGATGAGGGCTTCGAGGAAGAGATAGCGTTCGCAGTTCAGTTTTATATGGCAATCATAGCTTCAAGAGACCACAACGGGGTCACTATTGAAGTTTTATCTGGTATCTTGCATCACTATGTTTCTACAGGTTTTGAGTGCGGCACAGAAGTCACTGATTTTTTTTTCTGTATTTGCCATTAGGGCGAGGAAAATATTGGCTGCGTCGCGGAGTTTCTAGAGCGCCCTCGTGATCTCCAGCGCGGAGTTTGCGCAGCGCGACACACGAAGGTCGCCTTTCAGGAGAGTAGAAATGAAATTTCTGTGCAACTCCTATAGCCATGTGCGACAAAAATTAAAAAAGACGATGGTGAGAGAGTCCTTCAGTGATATATACATATATAAACGAAACAAGGGGAATGTTAAGGGCTCGTTTTTCTTTGTTAGACACAATATTAATAAGAACTAACAGACAATAATACCAAGGAAAATATAGGGGATGTTATTTGTAGTAATTAGGATATAAATGCGAAGAAAGTGAAGTGGACGAAAGGACAACTTGCTGCCGACAGAGACCAAACCTGCGACCTTCGAATAACGCGTCCGATTCTCTACCACACAGCTACGGCGGTGGTCATCCCCCCGTCCACGTTATTGGGTATATATGTGCATTTAAACTTAGGAGTGTTAGTCCAGCGCTACAACTAACTACAAATAACATCCCATATATTTTCCTTGGTATTATTGTCTGCTAGTTCACACACACACACACACACACACACACACACACACACACACACACACACACACACACACACACACACACACACACACACACACACACACACACACACACACACACACACACACACACACACACACACACACACACACACACACACACACACACACAAATGTGTGTGTGTGTGTGTGTGTGTGTGTGTGTGTGACAACTGGCCCGCGTCAGCCAGTTGGCGCGCGTGAAGTTGCAAATTGTAGCGAGCGCGGACCAAGGAACCATCGTGTGTGGTTTCTTGGGCTATTGGCCTACCCCTGCAACGGAGCCGGCAGTCGCGGCCGCAGCTGATTTCGTTCGCTCAAACCACGGCTGAGAGCAGCACGTTCACTGTCGCGCGAATGCGCTAGTCCCGTAGTTCTTCTTGTATTTTGCGGGCTTTCTTTGCAGCTTCGAAAAAATTGTATGCGTGAGGCTTTCTTTATCGCAAATAACGCAATGGGGGTTGCTGAAGACGCTCTGGAACTTTGCCAGCCGCATTTCTTACCACGAAGTCACTATTTAGCAATTTATTTTAATCATCCTAATTAACAAATTAGTTAATTACAAAACAAAAAATTGTGTGTAGTGCGCAAGGCGGCTGTGAGCGATTTGCAACGGATTTGACTCGTCTGCCTCTAATATTATATTTTTTAACCATTGGCTAAAGATAGCTGGGACACGCCGTATATTGAATGAACTTGCAAATAGCACATTTTGAAAAGGAAAAAATGCCTTTACTAACGTTTCGGCCGTGGCACGGCTTTCGTCGCTGGGGGCGATGCACGGCCGGTAGCAAAGAGGAAAAGCCTCGCCCGTCTTTCGTCAGACGAAGGAGCCTGAAGGGGCGCCGGTGTTGGAGGGACGTGGCCCGAACAGAAACTGCGAATTTTACATTAGTAGACAGCTCGTATACGTGGTGTGCTCTAGAGCACGGCACGGGCTTGGGCCTACCCGAAAACTCGGGCCCGGCCTCGCCCGTGGTCCAGGCCGGTCCGGGTGAAGTAGTTGTCACGGCGGGCTTCGGCCGGGCTCGGGCCTGAAGATCCGGGCTTAGGGGCGGGTTCGGGTGTGACGTGGCGGGCTCGGGGAGGGCCGGGCTTGGACTTTGCTCAGTTCTTAAGATTCTTCAACATACGCTATGCATACATATATGTGCCACACATTTCATCTCGAAAAAAAAAATCACTTTTTTAAATGTGGGACTAGCTAATTGGAGAAGTTTTATGAGGAACAAGTACTGAACTTCTTTTGCTTCTTGCAGATCGGGCTACTCGATAGACTAGGCGCTTATATAGTTAACATCTCACTATGCTCTGCCTTATTAATTACATTCGCTATTATCTTATATCCGGTATGTTATTTTGTAATCGCAAGTAATATATTAGCATATTACCTGTATATAATAAATTAATATCTATAACTTATCATCGGAAGACCGATCACATAGCTCCAAAGCAGGGAAATGTTTTTGAAAGTTCAGCAGTCCACTAAAACGAAAGGTCTCCGCGGAGGCTCGTTGCATAGCCTCACTGTAAAGACAAGTTCTTTTTCTGTGGCTCCGTCACGGCTCCCAGTGGTGATGTGACGCGACGTGGACACGCACAGCCTGCTTTGTGTGCCCACATTGTTAACGTCTGAGCTTTCGTTGTGTTCCGCTATATGGTGCTAGAGCTATATGATACTGCCGCAGCACGCGTATATAAATGTGCAGGAATAGCATAGTTGAGTTGAGTTGAATAAACTTTATTTGTCCAACGGTTGTTATTGTGCCCGGGGCTAGGCTGCCAGGCCCATTAAACAAGGTGTGGGGCAAAGTACATTCACTCGACAATATAGTATCTAGCTTGAAAAAAGACAGTTACGAATTCCGTAACTGGTGATGCCCCCTTACCTTGAACCATATGCATACAATGAGTATATGTCGAGAAGCTTATTGGCGCATTTATTACCAAACTAGAACGAACCCCGAAAACAGATCGAAATCTCTTCGTCCACCTCCTACCAGTCCTACCCGAGTAGTCCAATCGCCACCGTCAACCGGTACAATATCGTTAGCAAGGCATACACCATTGTAACATGAAAAAAAAAAAGAACATAGTACAAACCGTGCATGACATACACTGCTGAAACTTGCATGCAAGGAGAATCGTTTAAAGAGGAGTTTTATAGTTCATGTTGAAGCGTGGCACGGCGTTCGGCAACAAGAGAAATGAAGCGATGAGTTTGAAAAGCTGGGTTCATTCTGCAGAAGTCCGCAGAGACTTCCGAAATTTGGTCCAGTCGGTGAAGTCTGAGAACTATGATTATTGACGCCTTCACAATTTGCAAGGCAGTTTCGAGCGCCCCTGCGGCTCGCGCAAGCAGGTCAAGAAACTGTAGCGCGGCAAGATATCTGATGCAACAGAGCATGGCGTGCTTACAACCGGAATCTCTTGATAATTTGACTTCGCACAATAACACCTGTGGAGAAATGAACTGTAAACTGTGCCACAAAAACGTATTTCATTTCATTTTTATTTATTGACACCCTCAAGGCCAAAGGCACTACAGAGGGGAGTGGGTAAAAAATGGAAGTAAAAGCAAACAAGAAACTCAGCAAACAATAAATGACGACATAAGCTCTTCTGCCCTATAGCCTGTGTACATTAGCAGTGGTGTGATATATGGAAACAATGCAATAACAAATAGTTTATTTCGCCCTCTCGGCTGTTTAGACGTATTTCGAAAAGCACACGTGGTGCACGGAGTTCGTTATAAGTTTTATCTAGGTTAGCGTATTTATAACAAAAGTAATAAATTCGGCTGTTTTTCTCTATTTCTCTTGCCATGGTAAAGTGCTACTATGCTGAAGACAGGTGCTGCATATCCAGAAGGGCGCACGATTGTGTTTGATGGTGTAGAATACTTTAAATTTCAATAGAGAGAGCAATAAAAACGAAGTGATGAGAGCGTTCTGTTCTTTGTCTCCTCTGTTCTTATTGCGCTTCCTGTTGAAACTGAACTCATGCTGCAAATCACTTTTCTTGCTACAATATCTGCTACCAAACGCTCTTGATGATTCCCATTGCATTAGTAGAAAAAGTATGCACAGTATACCACTGCTGAATAACCGTTCATCGTACCCAGTATGTCGGTCCCACGGTAAGGCCCTTTTGTACAATAATAACAATATCTGGGGTTTTACGTCCCAAAACCACGACATGATTATGAGAGGGCTCCGGAAATTTTGACCTTCTGGCGTTCTTTAACGCGCACTGACATCGCACAGCACACGGGCCTCTACCATTTCGCCTCTACCGAAGTGCGACCGCCGTGGCCGCGATCGAACCCGCGACCTTCGGGTCAGCAGCCGAGCACCGTAGCCACTGATCCACCATGGCGGACGCCATTTCGTACAAGGAATTACCTTAGATTAAAGCGTACTTGTTAGCGTAATATGCGCCAACAAAACGTAGATATTTGCTACCTAAAATGCCTTGCTGTCGATTCCATCTACGGGGAGTACCACCTAGATTATTGGCTCGGGCCCCTGTCGGGCCCGATCAGCGTTCGGGCCGGGACGGGCCGGGTAGGTGAAACTCTTCTCGGGTCCGGGCCGGGCCCGGTTCTCGCTTTTGAGTCATCGGACCGGGCTCGGGCGCGTAAACTTCAACGAGTTCCGGGCTCGGGCTGGGCCCTGGCCGAGAATCACGGCCCGTGCAGTGCTCTAGTGTGTTCTCACCGCTTACTTTGTGTTGAGACGACAGAGAGCACAAAAGCCGCTTCGCTCCTCGATGCGGCCACATTCGCTTTAACCAGCGTGTTGTAGAGTTACGCGAGATCGAGTCCAAAAGAGTTAGCTGCTATTCGCCTCGTGCGCCACCGATGGCGGCGCTGCGAACGGCACTCTAGTGACGAAATACGGGGGATGCGGCTTTTGTCGTCTGCTAGGCTCTGGCTTGAACAGCAGCATTTTCGTTATAGTTCGCTCGCATGGCAGGGCGTTCCTCGACTACTAGCTGTATTTCCTTCAAGTGATAGTTCTATAGATGGCTGGCAGCGTTACAGGAGGTTATGAAACGTTGACATTTATCATATCTTCTGTATACCCACAGCCATCGCGATCAGGATCATGCCCCCGAGTTAGTAGCGTAACTCACTGGGCTGGATGGCGTCGAAATAGCTTACGTGAAAGCGCGAACGTCCCGCCAAGCGGGTTAACGAGAGTTTACGCTACTTTGGAAGCGAAACGCGATCAGTTTTACGGCTTATTCCAGGGGCGTAGCCAGAAATTTTTTTCGGGGAGGGGGGGGTTCAACCATACTTTATGTATGTTCGTGCGTGCGTTTGTATGTGTGCGTGCCTATATACGCAAGCAAAACTGAAAAATTTCGGGGGGGGGGAGTTTGAACCCCCCCCCCCCCTTGGCTACGCCCCTGGCTTATTCGCATACGTTAGCGTTGGGTAAATAAACAGACTTGACTTGAACGAAAATTCATACTCAACTCCCAATTGTAGTCATGTGGACCTGTGTACACAAAATGTTTGTCGACAAAATAAAATTCATAAGTTCACCGACCAGCGGGTTATTGCGGACAACTAGCGTAGATTGGGCGAGTTGGATGCACATTAAAACTTGTTACGCGTACTGTCGGCTCCGAATAAAACGCCAGCAGTGGTGCACGTGATACACTTCGCACTCTTATGATTAGAGATAGATACGCTCCTGCGGTTTGCCGCTCGTGAGCCACATTCATGCTTTCGATCGTGCAGTGCTGCCTAATCGGGTGTGCAGGCCTGTCAATGGTGATGACAGCATGGCGTGCACTAGATAGTTCCTAATACTTGGGCGACGCGCTCCGCTGTTCATGTTCGGCGAAAGGGGCCAGAAAGAGGAGAAAGAGAGCTCTTTCCCACCGTTCATTTGCCCCTTTGGCTAGTTATAGCTATTCTTAAGCGCGCTGTAATAAGATTGAATATTTTAAGGCGAAAGCCTTAGATTCCTCATCAAACGCGAAAATTAACCGTCGGCGTCTCGCGTCGGCAGCGTCAACACGAGTGATGCAAAAGATCATCACATGATGACGTCACAATATGACGTCATCATGACATCACAAACCGCCAGAATTGGCGACGTCATCATCACGCCACACAACGTGATTTCACATGATGACGTCATGACATGACCTCGTCGCTTTGCATTGCCTCCGTGCAGGCAGTGCAAAACCGCGTGATGAGTGGAAAGCTTGCAATTCCTCCGATTCTGGAGAGAGTGCAAAACCACGTTAGGTCCAGAAAACATTCGGAGGGAAGCGGGGGAGGGACAATACATCGACTTAAGGAAAAGAAAATGGAGATAGCTTTCACCTTCGAGTCGTCTGAGGCAACTGCATAAGGAACCCTGTGAGTTTTTTTCACCACGTCCTATCAGGAGTCGACCGTTGAGAGTGGTTTACACTATTTTATTGCAAATAAATCTTATTACGACTTTCCGATGCGAAAGCTTTGTATTTATCTACGTTAGTATGATTACACTAATTCTGTTCAGCATACTTTAAGACGACCGTGAACGAGTCAGCAAACGTCGATTTATTAACGTAGGGATTAAAATATGCAGAATAACGGAAAGGTGGGCGAGTTGGTTAGGGTTCATAGTGTAATGTATGGGGCAGCGCTAGAACGAATACAAGGACGAGAAAAGACAGGACATGCGCTGTACTCACGACTGAAATTTTATTGGAAAAAGCGCCACTTATATACCCAGCATGGTTCAAATCGTTGTCATCAAAGGTGCCACGTAAACCACGTCAAGGCGATATCAGCAGGAAGACAGCCTCGTGGAAATCATACACCATGCATTCCTGCTCATATCGCCTTGACCTGCTTCACGTGGCGCCTTTGATGACAATGATTTGAACCATGCCGGGTATATAAGTGGCCCCATACATTGCACTATGGATTAAAATATGATGCAGAAAAAAAACTCCGCACGACCTGCCAATATCACCGCCGTGCATCCCCTTTTCCCTCGTGCTCTCAACCTTTTCATTTCTTGCTTAAGTTTTAACTACTTCGATAAAACTTCGATCTAATCAAAGGCCTGTAATGACCACTTAATGACATCACACGCCGTTTGTTATGCGCTTAAAACTCCTAAGCAACGGAATTGACCGAAGGAGCAGGCTTAACAACCGACATGCGCAGCACGCGGAATAATTAACGCAGGCACGGAGCCGAAGCCCGGACGTTGAAGTCAGTGATCAAAAACGGACGGGAAAGTCATTTCGAGTGCGCCACGGCCATAGAACAGTCGCGAAAAGAAATCGTCGCCATACATGCAGATGTACACATTGATGGCTAGCAGACGACACCAGGAGTAATCAACACTGAACGTGCTCCTGACGGCAACTCCGCTCGATTTCGCTGGCATTTTGCTTGAACATTCAATACAAATTGCTTTATGAACTTGCGCACTAATGTTTCAGTAACTCGAGCAGGACACGCGGCAGCGTCGAGCATCCTTCACGTAGCGAACGCGCGCGCGAAGAGCGGCACCCGAGTCTTCCTTCTGACTTCACACACGAGAGGGCGACACTCAAATATCCCGGGGCGAATAGCCTCACTTCGTATAAAAGCACAAGTTTTTGCTACCGCATGCATTGCTTTGCCCTTGCGGCGAAACTGTGATTTTTTTTTTTTCATAGCGCGTTTCTCTGTTTTTTTTTTTTTCAATTAGGGCACGCGTTGGCTTATGCAAGCGGCGGCTTATACCTGAAAGATCATAAAAACAACTTAAACAAGCTATAGCTTAGTTATGCCATTAATTGTTACGTAAGACCATGTATCTTTATTATCATAAGCCAAACACGACGCCCTAGAACAGCTCTGCAGGCCATTGACTAAATTATAATTCTAACCCTTTGGACGATGGAGAGGTTGAATATTACCTGCCCTTTGATGGTCCAAGGGGGTAGTACCGTTCCATAATTTTAGCACTATTGCCATTTTTGACGTTATATACAGCAGTATTACTATAATAATTGCCAAGCAGTTGTATAACTTGCATTATTTGCTGCGAAAAGCCCCCGCTGGAATGCTGCGCTGACGTGCTATGCAGTGAAGACGAGGCAAAGGAAAACTTCGTACAACCTTGTGGTTGTTTAGTTGGAAAATATTTCTCTCGCTTAAAACAAAACAAAAAAAAATACTCTTTTAAAACTTCTTGTACGTCATACCCACAAAGCATACTACACAACGATGAAAAGTCATATTTTTACTCGGACCGCTACATTGTGAAAATGAAGCCGCAATATGTGTCAAAACGCTATTTTTTGAAATTTGTCACAATATTGTGGCAACGTTTCTTCTTCTTTCGAAACCGCAGTATTTTTATCGCTTACTATAGGAACCTACAAAGCCCTCAATCTCAATATATTACTCGCGGAAAAATCGGTTCTCTTTCTAAGAAATGGTAAACATGCAGCATCTTGCGACTTTTCGTCAAGACCAAAAATAATGAAAGTTGAAACAAAAATGAATAAACTGTCATAGTAATGAAACAGCAGCGCCTTGAAATTAAGAAAAGATTGTTTCGTAGTAACGGCTCAAACCATTATTTTTATAGAAATTGTTATGTGCGCCACAGTTTCACTTCCGTGCCCCAAGTTCGAAGCGCCCTCTAGGCAACACAATTTTTTTTCCATAACGCCTGAATAAGCACTTCTGACATTCACACATACCAGCTCAATATTTTTCAGCATGATCGGAGATGATCGAAAATTTACCTGGTACACTTGATATGGAACGACCCACATATATATATATATATATATATATATATATATATATATATATATATATATATATATATATATATATATATATCTTTTTTTTTTTCTGGTGAAATCAAGGGGCACACTTACGAAAATTGCATATTTTACTAGTTACCGTTTCGACCGTCGCACGGCCTTCTTCAGTATAGAACGGTCTCATTCTGACGAAGCTAGTAAAATTGCAGTAACGTATACAGAAAGGTGGGCGAGTTGGAAACGATACGTACTTCCAAAACTACCGCGAATACGACGGAGACACAAGACCAGAAGGACACGGGACGAGCGCTGTCTAACAACTCAAGTTTCAAAAGTTTCAACGTCGGCGTTCTTTCTCCCTCAAACCTAAATGTAGGAAAAGCTTGTGCTGCAATTGAGAAGAAGGCTAGAGGAAGAGCGGTTGTAGGTTGCTCGGCGAAGCATCGCAATCCCGCCGTTTCCTACGCCGGTTGGGGTTGTTTATAGGATTCCCCTCTCCTGCGGAAAGGCGTAGGCAAGTCAGGTAATTGCATTAAGGAACGATTTCACCAGCACAAAAATACCTTAAAGGGAACGCCGACGTCACATCTTTCAGCTCATTGAAGGTGGGTGCAAACCTTTTTTCCATAAAACACTCATTATGTTGAACCATGAACACAAAAGGGCTCGTGAACTCGAGGAAGCGTTCTTCATCAAAATGATGGGCGATGATAGCATATCTGAACCTGCCGTTAGTTTACTAGATTGCGAGGTACGCATACTTAGTAATTTCTTTCACGTCACCTAAAATTCCTGCGCACTCATGGTGTTGGTTTTTCGTGTGTTCAGTTTTGTTTCAATAAACTTCAGTTGGACAAGGAAAGCAGAACGGTATAGGTCTGAAAATTAATATGCAGAAAACTAAAGTAACGTGCAACACTCTTGGAAGAGAACAACGCTTTGCGATAGGTAGCGATGAAGTGGTACAGGAATACGTCTACTTAGGACAGGTAGTAACCGCGGAGCCGAACCATGAGACTAAAGTAACTAGAAGAATACGAATGGGGTGGCGCGCATTCGGCAGGCGTTCTCAAATCATGAATGGTAGTTTACCACTATCCCTCCGGAGGAAGGTATGTAACAGCTGCATCTTACCGGTACTTACCTACGGAGCAGAAACCTGGAGGCTAACAAAGAGGGTTCAACTTAAAGGGCTACTGACACAAACATTTTGGCCTCGCGTTTTTTTTTTTGCTGCAATGTGTTGCTGGGGGCCTGTTAGTCATAACCAGGCACATCGTTTGCTGCAGCGCGCGACAGATAATTATTTACAGGGCCCTTGTTACCGACCAGTGTCAATTTCGGTTTCAAAAATGACAAGCCTCCGGGTGCGACTATCACCACCTAGCGGTTGGAGCGCTCGATAACTTCAGCACACAGAAGTGTGACGCACTTCCGCGCGGTTTGCGTCGTCAGCTCGCATTCCCACGCTTGCCGCACGTGCTGAGCGGGAAAGCAGTGTCGCCAACACACAAAACTTTCAACGCGTGCGCCGCGGCGACGGACTCGCGAGCAGCCGCCGAGAAGTAGGCTGCTGGAGCGAAAGCGGGGAAAAAAAAAGAAAAAGGCGGCTATGACGTCATCATAACTTGTTGCAGCGTGGTCGCGTGAGAGAAGTAGGGGGGTCACCGAGGGTCACCTTTGAGGGCGTCAGTAGCGCAAAGGAGTCGATCGCTCACGCAAACTTCAAAATTCATGTAAGATCACCTTCCAAGCTATATTCGCTGTTGATATTTTGCAGATGATATACGCATGTTCACGGGAATCGATCCCGCAGGCTATCTCAGCCACGAAATTCTGTGTCAGTACCCCTTTAAATTGAGGACGACGCAACGAGCAATGGAGAGGAAAATGATTGGTGTAATTAAGGGACAAGAAGAGAGCAGAGTTGGCCAGGGAACAAACGGCTGTTAAGGGCATCTGAGTGGCAATCAAGAAGAGGATATGGGCATGGGCAAGGCATGTAGCGCGTATGCAAGATAACCGCTGGTAATTAAGAGTAACAGACTGGATTCCAAGAGAAGGCAAATGCGCGAGGGGGAGAGAAATTTGGGTGGGCGGATGAGTCACGTACCCCCGTATTCTAGAACGTTCCTTCACTCAACGCTTCACCTTGACTTTAGAAATTCGATGGGAGCGCCGTCTCTAGGCAGAACAGGTCACTGCATATCACCGATAATCTGCAGCGATTTTTGAGAAGCGCGCGTCATTTTCAGTCGAGCAGCGGCGCTGTGCTCAATTCGGTTAAGTGAAGGACGAACCTCGAGTCGAGTCTTGCTTGAGAATACGGGGTTAAGTAGTACGCGGGTATAACGTGGCAGCAGCAAGCATAGGTCCGGGTTGATTGGCGAAGCATGGGAGAGGCCCCTGCCCTGCAATGGGCGTAGTCAGGCTGATGATGATGAAACTTCAGTTGTTAGACGGCGCATCGTCCTGTGTCCTTCTCGACTTGTGTCTCCGTCTTGTTCGCGCTGGTTTTCCAAGTATGCAAACTAGTAAAATATGCAATTTCCACGAAACATCGTTCCATGTTTACATTTTCAGCAGTTGAAGGGTACCTCGTTTACGTATACGACTGCCGCTGTTTCAGAGAACGAAATCAAATTGAAAGACACCTTTGAAGTCATAAATGCACGATGTGCAAGTAGGAAGCGTTCGGAAACGAAGAGGTACGCATATTTACAGGGAGGTACAGAAATCTGGGGCACTTTTCGTCTTGAATTTTAAGAAGGCGAGCTTTCAGACCCGCTTCAACGTGAGTGCCTTTTACCGGAAAACGTAGTACCCGCATACGTTCTCGAGGTCTACAGTTATATGTACAGTCGGCGTCAAAATTTTAGATACCACTAAATCTGAGGAAACCAAATTTCCCAGCTATTTGCTACTGTGTTCGGTCGAACAGCACAGTACACGCTGTTAGCGGGTTTTAGAACAGGCTGGAAATCAAAATTCAAGGCTGCCTGCCGAAGCAGCGGGGATATTCAGCTTTCTCTTGTGTGTCGTGGTCCATAAACTTTCGACGCTGACTGTAGATAATATCACACGGTGGCACTTACAGAGGCAACCGGTTGCCTTCGCTTTCAGCTGCGTTAACACTTGTTGCTACGTTCAGGTTTAGTGTAATTAATTGCATTTTTCGGCAGCAATCATCATCGTCAGCCTATCTTATGCCCACTGCAGGACGAAGGTCTGGACGCAGTTGGACAGCATAAAATATGTGGTGCAGTCCGAATCCGCCTGCCCAGGGGTGGATTCGGACAGCCGATGTACCGGAAGCGTTTCACCTATTCTGCCTTACGTATCGCCCCCTGACCAAAACAGGAATTGGCCTCCCTGGTTGAGTGCCACGTAAGCACATCTCATAGTAGCTACAAATTTTTCGGCTGGAAATATAGTTGATAAAGTCAGATGGAGCATGGTGCACGGTTGCGCGACAAGTCGTGGTTGCATGAGCAGGAATACTTAGAGAGCCCAAGTTGCAGGGTGAAAAAATTTGTAATCACTCGACGATGTACAGTCGCGATCAATATAACTTGCAACACGGGAGCGTGTGGCCTCACGAGTTTAAAGATTTCGCATTCCTTCCACTAGCCTTATTTCTACAACTAAACGCTGTTCTCCCACCGGGGAATGTTCCCAAATAAGAAAGTAATATTAGGTTACGGAAATGAAGCAAGTTGAAGCTGTGTGCAATCGTTAAACTTGAGAGGCCACGCGCTCCCGTGTTGCAAGTCATATTGAGCGCGGTTGTACATCCAGCGTTATTTCTGTTCGGTGCTTTCGTTGCGCGAACGTAGTAATATGACTGGCACAGATCGCTTCGCTGGATCTCCGTGATGCTTTAGACGAAGCAAACGGACGGCTTCCGAGGCGTCGGGTGAACGAGCGGGCCTTCGAATCCATTGGACACCCCGTAGGCAGGAAACAATCATTGCGCCAGCGATAGAGCGAAACCGAAACACGGATCGACGCACCACGACGCTGACGTCCACTCGTTTCCTGATATGGCGAAGGAAATTTTGGCGCGCGCTTCGCAAATCTGCTCAGCTTACAGAAGGCCCAGATGCTTGTCAAGCGCCGTGTCTCTCACCCATCGATCTGAATGTGTCGCGGACACAGACGAGGACCCAGAAAAGGAACACAATACGCTTTGACCGAGGCGGTTGGGCGTCAGTGAGCGGGTGTCTGTGCCGGGGCTGCGCGAACACTTTTTTGCAACAAACTGTCTAATGCGTGGATTGGATCGTTCGACTTTAGCGGAAGGGGCGCACGCCTCTGTTGAGGCAGCGTGGAAGCTCGCTCGTCCACTCATAGCATGCGTACATTTTCCGTTTCGGCATACGCATGAGCGGCTCTGGAACGGAGGAACCGGATTTGGATTGGACTGGAAAGGACTCGCTCGGGGGGCTCGATTATCATCATTTTATTTATGGTTATCATAACTTCTTGTCAAAGGAAGTCGCTGAATAGGAAAACAGATAATAGAATACAGTCTGATCACACGTGACGTCATGGAAGTAGATTCTATTCGGGCCCAAACCAGGCGGTCACTGTGACGTCGGTAGAGGGTATCATCACGCGTGCGCCGCTTTGCTCTTGATGGTGGCAGGTTCGCAATAATTTATTTCTGTTATCGGATTTGTCTCTGCCCGATACATGCCTGTCGTGCGGTCAGGCAGCTTTTCAACGTCCTAGTACCCTACGATGGCTGTCGCGATGACGTCACATCCCAACCACAATCGATTTCCATCACGAATTTTATTAAAATGCGACCAAACCTTAGGAAACCGAAAAACATCTGATTTCCAAGCGCTATAGGCTTGTCTTCTTTGACATAGAAATGTACCCAAGACCAATTTAACTAAAATTCTACGTCCCTAAACACGTTTTGCGAGGCCTGCGCTGTCGCAGCGTTTCGCTGTGAACACGCTGCTCCACCTAGGTGCGTCGTGCAGGTTTTTAATGCTCAAGCATCCTGTGTACAGCACCCCGAGAAAATCGAAGCGAAAACCGTGTCCATGAAAAAGTGCGACACCTTGTATTCGATAGCAATACGCAGGGCTTCGTGCAAAAGGCATAGGGGAGCCTATATTGGGAGGGGGTCGACTTGAAATTCAGGGGTTTTTGGGGTGGGCCAAGCTGAAAAATTTGGGCCTGGGACAGCTTTGAAATGTGAATTTTGTCCAACGTGAAAACTTTGTGATGGCCCAACCTGTAACTTTGGGGGATGCGCCAACTTGAAAAACTTACATATGCAAATGATTACATATGTAATCATTATAACGGTGTAAAATATAATCAATAATAATAAATATAGATTATTAAATAATAGAAGACAAAAGAAAGTCGCTTGTGACGACGTTTCAACGCGGTTGTTTCGTTTCTGAAGGTTTGTATACGTTCGGCATTTAAACACCGCAATTGTACACATAACATCACATCACACGCGATACCATACGTCAAGCCGTCAGTCAGCGCTGCGCACAGATACAATTGCGCCACACATCGTCATCAACGTTGCCGTGTTCCTCCGTGGACGGAGAGCCAATGCTTACGCGTACTTAGAAAACACCTCTGGAAGTACTGGGCGATACATACGAAGAAAGGTATTGGAAAATTCCCCACGGCGGTACCGCATTTTCGCCTCCATCGAAATGCGACGTCGCGTTTCGATGGAGACCAAATGCTAGAGACCCGTGTTGTGTGCGATGTGGATGGATGGATGGATGCTATGAGCGTCCCCTTTATAACGGGGCGGTGACATGTCTGCCACCAGGCTCGAAGAAAAAAAAAACTTCCTTGTTTTATGTTGGCCTAATACCTTATCTACATTGATTAAATCTATGTTATTATACCAAAAAAAATATAAATTCACGGTCCATCTCTCTGCCTCTTAAGGCAGAATGACCTTATTTTTCCCCATTATTTATTTTGGTATTTATCTCTACTTTTCTGCCACCAATACTCTAACCGTCTCTTACTCATTTCTATCGCGGACGTGTTCAGCTTTCCATTGTTGTCCCTAAAACCCAAGGCTTCATGTAGACTCGTGCCCACACGTATACCTGTGTCAGGGCTGGGCAAAGATACTTTGAAATTGTATCGCGATACGATACAAGATACTCAGGCAAGAAGTATTTGAGATACAGATACAATATACTGCAACACTGATTGTATCCGATACGATACATTCCAATTGTATCTTAAGATACTTCGATACATTCGCAAATTTGTTATTATATGACTATATAATATAGCACTAAACGCCTATGAACGAAAGTGTTGGCTTGAAAATTTATTAACTGCAACCAATTTTGCTTCATTTGAAGAAAACGTCTGTTAGTATCACAAAAGTTTTGTATTTATTGCTCAAGGTATTTAGTTTCATTCCGAAACAACCTAATGGCGTTGCTTTAGCTGCTTAAATGACAGCTCTTTATACGCATCACTGACAGCAGTTTGTGCTTGTCTCTTCTATAATTGATGGGAGTCGGCTTTACTTGCCGACCAGCTAGCGGGTTGCCATCTGATCACAAGAACTTCAATAAGAAGCCTCCGCACGATGGTGAAAATACCGCTGTGGAGTTCTAACTTGCCCGTAAACGTATTACGGTTTTCGCATTAACGGATCACCGGAGCTAATGACATGTGCAGTCCAGAAACGTTTAAGACGCATTGCACAGTTGCACAGAGCACCGCAGGACACCCCTGCTATTCACACTATTCCCACTTATAGCTCCGATCATCTGGTGATTAGTAATAGCAAAAGAACTCTGGGAAACCTAAACAAGGAAAACAGCTAAATCTAAGTAATATAGAAAAGCAGTTCCGTATAAAAAACAGCGAATAAGTATAGAAACACAATACAGGCGACAACTCTAAGAGCTAATAATAATTGTTGCGTTTTACGACCCAAAACCACGATATGATTATGAGAGACGCTGTAATGGAGGGCTCCGGAAATTTCGACCATCTGGGGTTCTTCAACCTGAATAGAAGCACACGAGCCTCTAGTATTTTCTCTCCATCGAAACGCGGCCGCCGCGACCTTCGGGTCAGCAGTCAAGCACCTCAACTACTAGACTACCGCGACGGGTAGCCTCTAATAGCTACGAAAATTAAATTGAGTGACTATGGAAAATAGCGTAAAGCGGCTCGTTGGGACGCTCGTGAGAAAAACGGAGCATTAGTATAAGAATGTTTCTCGCATATCTTTGTTAACACATTTAAGATGGCACCTAATAACTTACGTTATTATAATGCAAACTCAGTTTCGTTTTTACTTAGTAGTAAGCAGAATTTTTGTTATTGTATACTCCAGGCGCACTCGGATTATTATATATTTGTTCTCATCATCGCTTTTACATAACAGTAAATTCAAGTAGAATATAAGTATGTAAACAGAAGCACAAATGACGCCGACAGTTAAAAGTAAGAATAAAGAAGAGAGCTTCCCTTGCCAGCACGTTAAAGACATAGTGCAGTAACGAGACCGCGAAAAAAAACAATATTAGAAGGCATAAGTAATGTATGGGACGGAAAATAAGGACAGCTATGAGAGAACTTGTGCTAATCGAATTATGATCTCAAAAAGCATTTGAATAAAAGAAAAAAGAGACGTACGCCACGACAGCGTCTGTTAGGTGAATGCTTGTTCTGTTATATCCAGCACCGATACCATGGTGCTACAGCTGTTAGAATCTTATTTGCATATAACCCACTCTCATTGCATATAAGTCAAACCTACATCCACGAGATCCTTCAAATCACCATTGTGTGAAAACCACGAGACGCAAAGCGACCCCCAATTCTTGCATTCCTCAGACGTTGTAACGAGAGAGAGATAAGATTCTTTAATGAAATGCCCGGAGAGGTTAGCCTGGTTTGTCGCCTGGCTTGCTACTCTAGGTGTCGGTTGATTCTGGTATATACAATGATCACATATACACCATATACACACAAATAGTACATACAGTCATAAACACACATATATACATAAAAAGAGTCCTTCACAACCTTTGGTTAAGCTGAGTGTTCCTCAAGAACGCCAACAGCGCTTTTGTGCTGGGAATTGCACAACTGCTGTCTTGCCACGGGCCGAGAAGGTGCCGCAGCTCCAAGCTCGAGCCGCGTTGCAAATGAAGTGCTGCCTTCAGAATCTGTCGTTCGGCGTCGTATTTCACATGCCACAGGGACTAACCAGACAAGATGAAACTTGCATTCACCGGCTGAGACTCGACGTTGCCTATACGAATACTTCAAGCACAAGATCAGTCAGTCGGACTCACCCACGTGCACCACATGCAACACTCGGGAAGACTTAAAGCACGTACTCTGCGACCGTTGTAACGAATCACCAGGCAAGACGAACTTCGATAACGGCACTGCAGGGGCATCAAAATGTGTGGAAAAGACGCCGCACGCATTGGAGTACGCGGCACAGGACAGCACCAAGTATCATGGCACTGACACAACTTAAAAAAAAAAAACGAAAATACAAAAAGTCGGCTGGGCGTAGACGTTCGCGCGCTTGTCTGTCGAGACGATGCGAGCTCCACCACGTGACTCTGCTCCCATATAGAGACGCTCAGAGCTCACTACCTATCCTCGCTGGAAAACTGCCGGAAAGATAAAATAATGTCACTGCCTTTAGTTTTATTCTGGTGACTTAGTGGCAGCAGTATCAGCTTGATAAGCGGAGTTACGCCAACTTCTTTTCTTTCGCACGGTGGTGCTGCGGTCTCAGTATCTTGTATCTTAAGATACACGATACATTCTTCAATGTATCGGAAATACAGATACTGATACACGTATTGCGAGGTGTATCGCGATACAGATACAAGATACCCAAATAGTATCTAAGATAGTATCTAAGATACATGTATCTTCGATACTGCCCAGCACTGACCTGGGTGAATATCGCCACATTCAATCAGTACATGTTCCATCGTTTCCTTAGTTCTCCCGCAGCATGTACATTGTTCTTCTTCATTACTGAATCTCGCTTTATAACTACGCGTTCTAAGGCAGCCCGACCTTGCTTCAAACAGTAAAGCGCTTCCCCTTGAATTATCATAAAACCTTTCCCTCCTTATTTCGTTTTTTCCCTTTCGGTAGTTACTCAGAGCCGGCTTCTTTTCCATCGCTGTCATCCAATAAGTCCTCTCCACCTGTCTGACCTTCCGCTTAATGCTCCTTGTTACCATATCGCCCGCACTGCTAGCCGTATATTTACTGGTGAGCCTCCTAGTTCTTTTTCTCCACTGCGTGTCAACGCTTTTTCTATACCAAATACCTGAAAACCTTCTCTGCCCATCTACTCTTCCTCATTTTCCTCAGCCTCTCTTCGAATCTCATTTTGCTCTGAGCTTCCCTCACTTCAGAGCCTGTCCATCCCATATCACCCTTTACAGCCTCATTTGTCGTCTTCCCGTGAGCGCCCAACGCGAGGCGGCCCACCGTCCTTTGATTTACATCCATTCCTGATTGTACCTCTGGCTTCATGCACACCACTGAGTTCCCAAATGTAAGCCCCGGGACCATCACACCCTTCCACAGCCCTCGAAGCACCTCGTACCTATTGTATCCCCATAAAGCTCTGTGCTTCATAATTGCAGCATTCCTCTTTCCCTTTGCTACCGATGCTTTCTCTTGTACCTCCATATATCTATCCCCCTCATTTACCCATACTCCGAGGTACTTGTACTCGCTTACCCTCGGAATTTTTTGGCCCTGTATTAAGACCGCATGGTCTTCGTGATCATTGAATACCATCAATCCACATTTTGTTGCACTAAATCCTATTCCTAGAGCCTCACATTCCCTTCCGCATATATCTGCCAGTCGCTGTATATATCTTGACTGTCCGCAAATAAGACAATATCATCAGCATAAAATAGACCCGGATGCTTCTGCTCAACCATCGTGCCGACCTGTTTGTGTGACAAATTAAATCCAATGTTGCTACCTTCTAGCGCTTTTTCCATCCTCACCATGTACAGCATGAATAACAGCGGGGACAAAGGACATCCCTGTCTCAGCCCCTTGCTAATTTCAACGCTGTCCTTGCTACTTATTCCTTCCCATGCTATACAAACTGTATTTTCTCGGTATATTTCCCTCAAAAGCTGTATACAGTCGTCCCCTATGCCCACTTCTTTCAATATATCCCACAAAATTTCCTGATTAATGTTGTCATACGCCCCGGTGATATCTAGATAAGCTACTTATAAGGGCCTGTTTTCTATTTTCGATATTTCTACACACTGAGTAAGAACAAACAGATTATCGTCTAACCGCCTGTCGATTCGAAATCTATTCTGAAGTTCTCCCAAAATATCATTTTGTTCTACCCAGGCTTCTATTTTTAATTTTACTGCCTGCATCGCCAACCTGTATAGCACCGATGTAATGGTTAGCGGTCTATACGAGCGAATGTTATCCCTTTCTCCCCTGCCTTTATAGATTAAGTTCATTCTACTTTTCCGCCAACTGTCTGGTATTTCCCTCTCCTGTAAGCACTTTTCTACGGCTTTCAGCAGTGCTTCTTTAGTGTTATGTCCGAGTTCGTTAATGAGGCTGACGGGAACCCCATCTAAGCCCGGAGTAGTGCGCTTAGGAATTTTTCCTTCGGCCTTCTGCCAATTGAAATTCTCTAGTACTACATCTTCATCGGTTGCACTCCTTTGCGTACTTTTACTCACCGGGGGAATCCCCTGGGCGACCTTTTTAAACGAATCGGCTGTCAGTGCATGTTAAAGAACCCCTGGTGGCAGGGGCGTAGCCAGAAATTTTTTTCGGGGGGGGGGGGGTTCAACCATACTTTATGTATGTTCGTGCGTGCGTTTGTATGTGCGCGTGTATATATACGCAAGCAAAACTGAAAAATTTCGGGGGGGGGTTTGAACCCCCCCAACCCCCCCCCCTTGGCTACGCCCCTGCCTGGTGGTCTAAATTGTCCGAGGCCCTCTACTACGGCGTCTGTCACTAATCGCATTAAGGGGGATGACAATCGCCGGGCGGATTCCAAGGCCGGACATTTCGGCCCCCCGAAACGCACCACGAAAGCGCAGACAATTTAGAGTTGGCCCTTTTAGTGCGCCAGCGAACGCCGGATGTGGTCCAAAGACCAAGTCAGAGCCGAGAGTCGATAACACAAACGAAATATATTCTCAGTTAAGGGAGCGCAAACATCACAAACACATGCACACTCGGCTGGTACCAGTTACAACTTCACAATATAACTCAGATGGTGTTAACACAACGGGAACTAAACAAACAGATCACGCGCTACAAATGCAATCTCATACATTACAACTATTCAAGAACATTTAAAGTCCTGAATATTCAACTGCATATCCAGTCCACAATTCGTGGACGGTACTTGAATGCTTCTCTTCCAGGAAACACTCACGCAATTTCAGCGCTGATCGTCCTTGTGTTCCTCCGTCGTCGTAACTTGTCACTGCTCACACGGCGTCATCATCCGATTCTTCCAGTCTGACACGTCTTCTTTGGCTGACGGAGCCACACTCAGCATAACCTTCACCCTCTCCGGACCGACTGATTCCTGACTGGTCGTCGATGCACGCTTTTATCTCTTCTCCCTCGGGTTCCAGAAGCGTCGGGAGTGTTCTCCGGCGTGCAGCACAGCCAAAGCTAGGGAAAGTGCGAGATTTCTCTCGCCGGTTCTACTCGCGGCGTCGTCGCTCGGCGTCGCGTCATGCTTTCCCTCTAGATGGTTCTAGGTTTTGCCGGGCGTTTGATCTGGTTGTCTGCGTCTGGCTCGAGCGGGTGAGGGGGGAGCGCCGCGCCGGCGTCTTTTAATACTTGTTTTTTCGTTGTTCGCGCTTCTTGGGCGAGCGGCTGGCGCCGTGCTATCCCGCTGCCGTTTGAAAGTGGCCGCGCGCGCGCTTTATTGACGCGCTTGTTTGTGACATCGTCTCTCGGCCTGAGTCGCTTTGGGGCGTCAAACCTCATTAAGCAATAAATCTACTGGAAGCATTTTCGAAAAATAACTGCATTAAAGATAACAATCGATGCAAACGATTCATAAAGGGGTATGCAGGGACGTCATCAAATCCACATCCAGCTACGTTTCGTCTCCCCATGCTCATCTGTCGTGGAAGCTGCGAAACGTACAACAATATGACGTGCACTGACGTCACGTGGATACTCACAATCGCCTACGCCTGTCATATGCAACTGATCTGCATTTCGTAGTACCCTACTGAACAACGAAAAAGATTTTTTCATTCGTTAAACCCTGAAATAGATTTACGCTACGAGAAGTGACATAAAACAGGCGTGTCAATTCCGGTCGCTGATTAAACCGAGGCGACAGATAAATTTGAAATTAGTGGCAATAATTACGTGATGTAGACCGCCTAGCTATAGTAATCATTGATGCTGAAAATATATCACTCATCACTTTTGTTTAAGGCATGCGGTGTCAATGGCAAAATTTCTTAGAGTTAACGGGCTTTAACACCCGCGCTCCTCTTTGTACATTGTAGACGAATGTAAAGCCGTTCCTTTTTGTCAGTTAACTAATAAAAACACTCGTCCAGCGCGAGACGGCAGTGGCAATAGGATGTTCGATACGTTGTCAGTGGAGGTCGCTGGCTTCCGCCTATCAAATACAATAGAATACAGAACATACAGCGACATCGCTGACAACACGAGAGCACAAACTGAAAGCTGGGCGAAACGATTGACGAAACTCTCTTGATCCGATTTGTGAAATGACTCATCCGGTTTCCACGTGGCGTCAACAATGTTTGCCCTTATTTGCAGTGGCGCTGGGCGTATAAACCAGGGACGCATCAAAATAAAGCTTCAGGCTTTTGTGTCGAAACTGCCCTCTGATTCTCTTGCCCTCTTTTCGCGCTCCAATGGTGTATCATAATGTAGCCATTTCGTCGGTAAATTCAGTGAACACATATGCCGTCGGCAAGGTGCGGATCCACGGGTTTTGCGACAGGAACGCCCGCAAACACTGGGTGAACAGTGAAACATGAGTGAAACAATGCGTCATCGCTACACAACTGTCCAGCTTGCGCTCGGCGCGACACGCAGCGGTGAGTAGCCGAGCGTTTGTTTCCATTACGCGGCTGCACAATACTCGTGTGGGCACCCGAGCTCACTTTGCCACGCGGTGTTCATCGTCCACGTGCCGTTGCATGTCGAAACAGTGAGTGCGGGAGTTTGCCGAGAGAGACTCGTGCGCAAAGCGCCGCAGGATATGTCTAGCAAGAAGAATTTGGCCGACTTATTATACTTTGTTCGCCGGTAGGCATTACCGAAGCGGCCTGATATGACTTTGGGCAATGTCGCCGTGGTTCGCGTCCAAAAGGATGACGAAAACTGAGCGGATATTGCATTTGTTGCCATGCAACCTCACCTTCAGCGTTTTTTTTCCCCCTGAACGGCTTTTAGTATATGATGTGAGACATCGAGAACTTCTTGTGTGGTTTCTAGGCGCTGAGTCCGGCTGGAAGGCAGGCTGCTCGGCAGAAAGAATCTCTTCTTAGTAGAAGTACCCGCCCCCGTCCCTCCCCACCCCCACGCACACACACACGCCACACACCTCTTTCAATACGACATTGCCATTATCAAGGTCAGCTCTCCGGGAAAGCAATGAAACAGTGAGGCTGACGATAAGTGTTGCACAGCCCTTTCTATGTAGCGCTTCGTTTTTTTAAGAAACAAATTGCGGCAGCTACGCACTAGTGGTGTGAAAACTGAAGAAACAGCGGAGCATGGTGACGTTGCCCTCCTCCTTTCTCTCCTCCTCGGCCTCCCTTTCCTTTTTCCACCCTTTGCTATACTACACTATAAAAGACTATGCTACGCTTTACCCTCTCATCTCTTTCCTTCCTACCTTCTCACCATCACTTCCCTTTCCCGCCCCTTGCCATACTATACTATACCATACACGTATAGGGTAAAGACGACCAAGAATTTTCTACAATTTGTGTTATTGATCAAATGTTCATTACCTATCGATTGGTAATCACAACGTATCGGTCATGCATTTTTTGGGTCAGGCTAAGCCCATCCAAAATTTTTCTATAATGTATTGGTTACTGATTGATTATCGATTACCTGTTGATTGGCTATCGATTGGTTATCACAAGGTATGGGTCATGCATTTGGGTCAGGCTGAGGCCGTCCAAGTATTTTCTAGAATTTATTGGTTATTGATCGATTATCTATTGATTGGTTATCGATTGGCTATCGGTAGGCTTTGGTTATGTGTTAGGGCCATGATAATCACATCGAAGCCTTTTCGAGAATTTATTAGTTATTACTCAATTATCGATTATCTATTGATTTGCCATCGCTTGGCCATTGATTGGTTATCGATTGGCTATCACTAGGCTATGGCGAAGTAGTTGGGCCATGCTAAGCACATCCAAGCACTTCCTAGAATTTATTCGTTATTGATTGATTATCGATTAGCTATTGAATGGTTATCGATTGGCTATCATCACTAGGCGTCGATGGCTATGCTAGAAGCACTTGGCACATATCCGCTTTCAGTGGCATATACCCGCCAAAGACAGGCCGAGTTTTTGCGAACGTCGCAGTGTCCGCTGTTAAAAGCCCTGGCTTCTTTTTAAAACTTCAGTGCGATTGTTAGCGCTTCTGGTCTTCGAGACACCTATTACTACATATTTCAACGCATTCTTGATTTTCTTGTTGCGACCTCTTTGATGGCGTTATTTTCCTTTATTTTTTGTACCTTTCTTCTCCTTTGCACCAGACCAAATGCTGTGCTAACTTCCTACCCTTTCCTCTATTTCTCTCTCTCTCACTCTAAGGGCAATCGGACAGGAAACCTGTAACTGTACAGTGGTGTATGCTAAGGTATTTGCGCGCCAGTACTGATGCCTATTAAGCTTGTGCACGATATAATATTGCTAAATTCTATAGCTCGAGTGGTATTCCCAATGAGAAGTACGGGGGCCGCTCGTTCTTATAAACTGGGAGGTTCGGGCACGCACGACTACGCAGGTGCAGACAAATTTGCCGGTAGAGCTAAGTGCGTTTCGCTGAAGGCGGCATTACAATGTCTACTGTTAGAATTACTCCGCGGTCCTCAGGAACAATTGGTATTTGAAGTTGCAGAGGTAATACAATACCTAACTGAGAAAGGGCAACAACTCCCTCTTCAATCAGGGCTGACAGGTTTGGCTGTAAAGAGTAAAATTGTGCGACATTCTCTTGAAGTTTCTGCTCCATTTCCTGCTCTCACACAAAACACATGTTTTCTAGCACATTTTTTCCTCCTTACTCGTTCGTCGTATAACCAGCTGTTTGCACTACTGCCTGCGAACCAAAAACATCCAATAAGCGACATTTCTCCCTCTGTAATTGTGTTAGACGTAATGGAGGGCGACCTTCTTGCATCCACTTTATTTCCGAGCAGGCTGGCTGACGTGCGCGGCGACTCGATCATAAAGTTCTGACAGAACGTTCAAACCGCAGAAAACAGCTCCGGTACGTGCATATTTCAATCCTCAACTGGCTCTGTATGTTCACGTTAATTGCTATAGTCAAATGTCGCTGCAGATCTAGTATTTAGCAAGGTTACGCTCACGGAAGCATAAATAAAAAACAGGGTGACCTTGAGTGCATATTTGTAAAATTCGATCAGCGGAGCAAGAACCAGTGCCACGAGTTTCAGTCACCCTAAGTTTTACTCGTTTATTCATTTATGTATGTATTTGAAACGCCTCAACGTCGCCAGATATATCCGTGCTCACTTACTGGTCCTAAACCGAAAAACTTGGAGGAAGCTTGAGCTTCGCCTTCAAGAATAGAACGCGATAGCGCAATCGGGCCCCGTGCACATCGCCTTCAACCGTGCGGCAAGGAAATGAACGTTCGTGCGCGTAATATTGGCCGTTTCAAACTATCCTAGAATACCTACTGCAAGTGCAGTTGGCGAAGTACCCACCGGTACCCACTACACGTCCGTAAGGTGCCACGCGTACCTGCGCAGCTGCACACTTTGTAATGGGTGGGCAGCTTTGAACCACTCACTCGTTGCACAATTCACATACTTTGACGCCTGGCGCGATTCTACGATTCTGCCACGCAATATTACATGCGTTAAGGAGACTTCTCCCAGTACATGACATTATTATAATATTACGAAACAGGATCAAGCAATGGTGGCTCCGTGCATGGATCACCTGCTTGCCACGCAGAAGGCCTGCGTTCGATTCCGACTCGGACCGAGGATTTTTTTTATTATTTATTTATTTGCATGTATCTCGAACTTCTGCTCACGGACAGCGCCGTTTTTTTTCGTTCACAACCAACGACGCCAACACCCACGCCGGGACTGGAATTGCTGCGACGAGCTCTTTAACGCTATCGCGTAAATACAGATGTACAGTCGCCAGCTTTAAATCGGTTGCAAAAAAAAAAAAAAAAATGGTTCGACAACTTTATTTCTGTTTGTTGTGTGCGTTTCATAGTGAGTAAAATAAATGTTTCTGGACTTCGTTGTCTTTGTCTACTTTGCGCTATCGTTATAGATCATCTGTGGTTACTCTTGGGCTACTAATTGTGTCCAAATATGTCAGGTCCCTTCGTTTGCACCTGGTAAACCTCTTTTGAACGGCTACGATGTCACGGTGGGATTATCGGCGATGAACGCGTCGATCAAGCTGCCCGTTCAGCCCATACAGAAAATCACCGACTATCAATGTCGATACCGACAGTGCGAAGAAGCTACGAAAGCTTGCACGTAATTCGCCTCGACATCTTTGAGTGGGTCCCTTTCGCGTGTGACGTCAGAGAGAGGACTCGGGTGCCGCTCTTCGCGCGCGCGCTCGCTACGTGAAGGCTGCTCGACGCTGCTGGCCTGTCCTGCTCGAGTTATTGAAACATTAGTGGGCAGTTCATAAAGTAATTTGTACTGAATGTTCAAGCAAAATTCCCAGTGAAATCGAGCGGTGTTGCCGTCAGGAGCACGTTCAGTGTCGATTGCTCCTGGTGTCGTCTGCTAGCCATCAATGTGTACTGTCGGCCGCAAAAGTTTGCGGGATCTGCCGCGCGTGGCCGAGCGACGGAAAACTAAAGTCCCTTGATATATAGAAAGTAGCGACACTCTCCTCCATATCCTCTCCCAAGTGTCCAACCCTCCTCTCCGAAGTGTCCAAACCGTATCTATCTCCTCTCCCAAACGACCACCGTGCGGGCGCCGGCCCTATAACCCGGCTCGCGCCACTTTCCTATCAAGAATGCTATGTCACGCAGATAACGCGCGCGTTTCCCAGGCGACGGCCCGTGAAGCGGGGAGGTGGAAGGCGGGAGAGGAGGGTGCTCGGCGTGGCGGCTCAGTTAAAAGAAAGACGGTACTTTCCCAAAAATATCCAGGGACTTTACGGAAAACTGCATTGCTGCGTCACCTACCGTGATGCGGCGGGTGTTGAGGCTATCGGCCTCTGCGATTAGCGACGGCGCGTTTAGAAAACTTGCCGTTGCCGAATCTAATCGCGGAGGCTGCGGCCGATAGCCTCAACACCCGCCGCGTCACGGTAGGTGACGCAGCAATGCAGTTTTCCGTCGCTGGGCCACGCGCTGCTCATCCCGCAAACTTTTGCGGCCGACAGTACATCTGCATGTATGGCGACGATTTCTTTTCGCGACTGTTCTATGGCCGTGGCGCACTCAAAATGACTTTCCGGCCCGTTTTCGATCACCGACTTCAGCGTTCGGGCTTCGGCTCCGTGTCTGTGTTAAAGGGCAATGTATGTATACCGCGTGCTGCGCGTGTTCGGTTGCCAAGCCTGCTCCTTCGGTTCCTTTGTTCGGAGTTTTAACTGCATGACAAACGACGTGTGGTGTCATTCAAATAAATTAAGTGGATCTTACAAGCAACAACCTTTGATTAAATCCATGTTTTCAGTAGCTGTCGTGTAAGCGCGTCGTATGTACTTGAAGTTTAAACAAGAAATAAAAAGGTTGAGAGCACGTGTTAAAACGGGATGCACGACGGTGATATGAAATATTGGTAGCTTGTGGATATGTAATATTTTGCAGCATATGTTAATTTCTTCGTTATTAAATCAACGTTTGCTGACTCATTCACGGTTGTCTGAAAGTATGCTGAATAGAATTAGTGTAATCATACTAACGTAGATAAATACAACGCTTTCGCATCGGAAAGTCGTAATACGATGTATGTGCAATAAAATAGTGTAAATCACTCAACGGTCGACTCCTGATAGCGCCTGGTGCGATCATTATACTAAAATGACTCACAAGGTCCCTATGCATTTGACTAATATGACTCGAAGGCGAAAGCCATCTTCTTCGTTTTCTTCAGTCGATGCATTGTTCCTTCCCCGCCCCCTCCGAGTGATTTCTTGACATAACGTGGTTTTGCACAGCCCTAAGGATCGGAGGCATTGCAAGTTTTCTACACATCACCTGGTTTTGCATTGCCTCCGTGATCGGCCTACCGATCACGGAGGCAATGCAAAGCGACGGTGTCGTGTGATGACGTCATCACGTGACGTGAACGTTATGACGTCACAAATTTTGGCGGTCTGTGAGGTCATGATGTCGTCATAAGGTGACGTCACCGTGTGATGATTTTTTTGCATCACTCGTGTTGACGGTGCCACGCGGGACGGCGACTGTCAATTTTCGCGTTTGATGAGGAATATAAGGCTTTCACCTTAAATATTCAGTCTTGTTAAGGCGCGGTGAAGAATAGCAATAACCAGCCAAAGGGACAAAAAGAATGGCGAGAAAGAGCTCTCTTTCTCCTCTTCCTTGACACATTCGCCGATTTTTCCTACTATTTACCAAGCTGTACTATCGTTGTCAAATGAAACACGAAGAGTGGAGCGCGTTTCCCAAGCATTAGGAACTGTATAGTGCGCGCCGTCCGGTCATCACCACTGCCAGGCCCGCACACCCGATTAGGCAGCACTGCGCGATAGAAAGTATGAATGTGGCTCACGAGCGGCAAACCGCATGAGCGTATCTCTAACCGTAAGGGTGCGAACTCTACCACGCACACCACTGCTGGCATTTCATTCGGAGCCGATAGTATACGTGTAAAGAGTTTTAATGTGCATCCAACTCGCCCAACCCACGCTAGCTGTCCGCAATAACCCGCTGGTCGATGAAGTTATCAATTTTATTTTGTCGGCAAACGTTTTGTGTACACAGGTCCACATTATTACAATTGGGAGCGGAGTGTGAATTTTCGTTCAACTCAACTCTGTTTACACAACGCTAACTTTTATTGATCGCGCTTCGCTTCCAAAGCAGCGTAGGCTTTCTTTACTTCGCTTGGCGGGACGTTCGGCGCTTTCACATAAGCTATTTCAACGCCATCCAGCCCAGGGAGTGACGCTACGAACTCGAGGGCATGATCCTGACCGCGATAACTGTGGGTATATAGAAGATACGTTAAATGTTAACGTTTCTTAACTTCCTGTAATGCTAGCAGCCACCTAAAGAAATATCATTAGAAGAAAATACAGCTAATAATCGAGGAACGCTGTGTGACGCGAGCGAACTATAACGAAAATGCTGCTGTTCTAACCAGAGCCTATAGCAGACGACAAAAGCCGAATCCCCGCCTTTGCGTCAACGGAGCACCGTTCGCAGCGCCGCCATCGGTAGCGCACAATGCGAATAGCGCCAGGTCTGAATGTTATGAGTCTGATGTCAAGTATGCCTGATTATATTCACTGGATCCTGCCTTAAAGGGCACCTAAACCACCCAGAAGTCAAAATTTAGTTGTGTTGCAGTTGTGCACGAGACTTCAAGAAATACGCATCCGCGAGAATTTTTCGAAACGGTGCTGTAATAGCGAAGCTGCACGCGTTTGATGATCCAAAAGCGGCACCCGCTCGCTTCGCTCTTTCCTTCGCTAAGCTACGTTCATCGGCTCGTCTTTCTTCCTAGGCGAGTGCTCGCCGTGCGAGGAGGAAGCGCGCCGAGCGCGCGTACCTGCGAGCAGACAAACGGCTCCGACCGGCTCCGAATGTTGACGTCACGGCCAACAATGGGGATTTGCGAAAGGCCCGAAGAGGAGAAGGGATTGTTTCTTGGAATTGTTTCCTGTTTCTTGGATTGTTTCTTGAAGACTATGGTGAGCGCGGGATTTACCAAGGCCGATATAGGGGTCGCTGACACCGCAGCTTATGACGACAGCGATGACGACGAAATGATTAAACATGTTCTATGCGACTGCCCGTAGTACAGTGCACAAAGACAACCCCTTTCCAACACGCTCAACCAGTTGGATAACCGACCTCTGTCGGCAGAAAAAGCCCTATACGCCATCGATATAGGATTCATCGTCGCAGAAAGAGGGCGTGAAAGCGCCACTGCGCTTCTTGCGGTGCACTGGCCCTTTCTGAATGACTCTAACGCTCTTTCTGTTTGTTTTTTCCTTTCCTGTATCTCCCTCTCTCTTCATCCTCTTTCCGACCCCTATTTCCACCCTATTGCAGGGTAGAAAACCGGATACTCGCGCCTGGCTAACCTCCCTGTCTTTTCCTTTTCTATAATCTATCTCTCCATCACGCATTAGTGATTATATAGAAAACAGCGTTAAAGAGCCCGTGTCGCAGGAAGTACGGTGTCGGTGTCGGCGGCATGGTTATGAGCGAAAAATCGGCGTTGTCCGTGAGCGAAAAATTCCGATGAATGCTAAGAACAAAAGTCAGGGTCCGAGCCAGAATTGAACCAAGACATTCTGCGTGACGGTCAAGCGTTCTACCATACAGCTACACTCTAAGAAAAAAAAAGAGTCAAAAGAGGGTCACGGCCGCGTAATTCTCTTCGGGTGTCCATTTGACCCCTTTTAGAAGGTACAGGCAGAGAAAGAGAGTTCGCAATTCGACTGGAGTCACGGGACTCTCCTGAAGCGCGTTTCGATTGGCGGCGCCGCCGTATCCGCGATGCGCAGCGCCTATAGGGGCGCCACTGAAAGCCGCGTAGCGATGGCCGTTGGAACCGCTCGCGAGTCGCGTAGCAGACGCCTCATTTGCGCGCGTGCGATTCGCCGGTTGTGCGCGTCCCAGATATTACTTTTGCGGCAACAGTGTGCGCAAAGGAGCCGCACTTTATAATAGTGGACATGTGTCCGATGCCACAACTGTGTGGGACGACAATGTCCCCATACGCGACAAGTGTTTGTCACAGACAATCGACAACAAGCTTCTCCTACGAAGTGGAGCTCATCGTAAGTACACCGCTTTCTTTATAACGTCCCGATCACTAACGCCTGCATGCGTTGACGCGTGAACCAATGTTTTTTCTCGACACAGTAGCTTCGTTTACGTGCCATGTGCTGATATAGTAGATATTGAGGGAGCGCTGTCGCACCGGCGTATAGATTTCACAGGGTCGGCCACGTGAAGGGTCAGCGTTGGTAAAACTTTGAAACCAGCATGATAAACTTCAGAAAAAATAAACGATAAGCTTGTCATCATCGGTGCAGAAGCGCACAGCGAACATTCTGCACCGATGATCGCATTCCAGTGCCATCAATAGGTAGAATGCAGCCAATTTCGTACAGCACACGTGTGATTCCACGGCGCTTTTTTAAAGGAGCCGTCACCTGCCCTACATTCTCTCGCATTGCGCTTCGCGCCATTCGTTTTTCAAGTGAGCCAAGGTATCGCGTCTTATCAGTAATAACAACCTCATGTGAATTGTGTAGTGTCTGCAATGCAGGCGCGGCGACCAAGTGTAAACATAGTAGCGCTCGCTGAAAACGTAGCGACAAAAAAGAAGAAATAAAAACACGGTAATCGTTCTAACACTGCCGTAAACAAGCGCGATTGCTTAGCTTCTACGTCGTACAGCCGCAATCCACCGCCGCCATCGCTTTCGCTCATGAAATAGCACCGGAAACCTGTAGATGTGCGTTCCTGGCGATTTTTTGTGTGTGTTTGAGCAGCCGACAACGCAGCAGGTATTTTTCGACATCGCCGAGGCCCGCCAGAATCGTTAAATCACGATGAAAAACACATCCATCCGTGCACTCGCGTATAGACGCTCGCGGGAACACTGCTCGCCGGGCCCCGCGAGCGCTTCCGAGCCATGGCGGCAGATGGCGTCGTCGGCGCAAAGCATACAGTGCAATGCGTTGCGTGTTGGTTGCGCGGGTTGTGTGTCTGTTCATGCGCGTCTTCGGTGGTGTTGGTGTTGACGCCGACTCCGTGCACGAAGTGACGCGGTGACGCTTGGAGGACGGAATATTCCTGGAGCTGCGGACAGGAACAACGGGCGCCAGTTAACGGTGAGTGTACTGCTTTCGTAGGTACTAATTATACAGCTTTAGCTGGGCGTCTGCAGCAGCTCTGCGGAAGTTATCTGCCAGCCATTTCCAACAGCAGCCTGTGTCCGCAGGGCTGTTGCGGATGCCCAACTAAAGCTGTCAGTTAACGAGTTGCCACCGCTATGCGCGTTGCTGTGCAAGCTCCCTTATAGTGAGCGATGCAAACAATTATCAATGGTCATTTTTTGCTGATCGCACGTTGTGTCTGCGCTACTGCATGTGCAAGAAGTCGTTTTGAGATGCACTTTAGTCTACTTCATAACATTTCCATCGACCTTGAGTGTGTAGCGTGCTTCGGCGCGTGGGCACGTGAAAAAAAAAAGGCCTGTGTACAGAACGCTCAGACGCACTATATATAATGGTTTTTGTTGGCTTAAAGACGGTAGTTTGAGGTGCAGATATAGTACGGTGCTTCCAGAACGTACGCGGTAGTCATTCAAGTTGGACACGCTTCACCGGTAAAGGCCTGACTGGCTGCCCAGGCGGCGCTGCGAAAACGGTGCTAAAAAGCGCCCCCTACGATAAGTTCTTTGGTTTCGAGTAGTCAGACTGGCGGCCGCATGCAGCACTAAGCTCAGATGAGCAATGGAGCCGCCGCTGTCGGTTGTGCTGCGCTTTGGATCCCGGCCAATTTCTGGCGTGGCTGAGTTCTTCAGGCCAACCAATCTGCGTAAACGCAAGAAGCTCGTCAACGTCAAGTATGTTTACGACGTGCAAGAGATTGAAGGAACCATTTCGGCGCGCTGCAACTCGCAAGTGCAGCGAATCGCATGCGACGTTGAACTCGAGTTAAGTTTTACGAGGCATGCTCGCGCGATTAACGACAGTGCATAAACGAAAAGATTGCTGTTAAGAAAGCCGAAATGATTTGCATTACACGACGAAACGTAATCAAGAAAGGCCCAGTGACGAAGGCTAGCCGTCGGCGGCCCGAATGAGCGCATTCGCGCCGTGTGCCGTTTGCTGCCGCATTCAGTCGCAAACACACTTTTTCCCCATGCACGGTCGTAATTTTCAATATTTGCTTCTAGGGAATTCGTCAAATTCTGTCAGCGTGCGGTGGCGGTCGAGAAGCGATCGCGCGCAATGTTTACATCCGGCCGCTGGAAGCAGCCGGCTGTAAGCTGCCGGAAAAATTGTAGGCACATACGCAGGGTGACTCATGGCATCGTTTTTCTCGTTTCCCACGAAATGCCGGCTGCATATCCTCGTGATCGCCGTCGGCAGCCACGGCGTGCCGTCTGGACTGCACACAGGGAATATATACATATACAAACGCGTGCACGCGCGTACGAAAAGTAACCAGCACGTTGCGTTGCAAACCACGTTTTGCTCGCGTACTCACTTCACGCGTCGGACGGCACGTATCCAGCGGTTCCGTCGCTCCACTTCGTACGGCTTTCAGGGGAACCAGTAAAACCGCACATTAGGATCCTTACCCCCACTTTCGAGGCTATTAACCACGCAACAATAACGGCGGCGACCGCGCTTCGGGACCGCGCGCTGCTCAGAGCCGTTGCCCGGACCACCTGCTTTCGGCACGGTTTGTTGAAGCAGGGATCGCTCGTCAAACATGTCAGAGTCTGCAGGCATAGCGGACAAGTTCCTGCGTACGTTTTAAGCACTTTTTGAGCCTGAAAACTAGGCGCAAAATTAAGTAAAACGCTCAAAGCAACTGAGAACTGCGTAACTCGCCCGTCGGCGTCCATTTTTGACTACCCAAGCAACTTCGGCGCACGCCACCAGGCTCCGCCACAGTATTCAAAACTCCAGCGCGTCAGCCCTAAAGTGAAAATGCTCTGGACTTTCAACGGCGCGCGTTGGTGCGGCCGCGGCCGTGCACTCTTCCCTTCTTTCTGCTTGCTGTTTTCGTGATTTGCATACAGTGCGATGACGTTGGGCGTTATTACAGAATCGAGTGAGTGTGCGTGATTGTGGGAGCTATGTGCGGTGATTCTAGCATATGACATGTCTGATCTCGACGTCAAAAAACTTGGTTCCTGACCATGCCTGTTTGCATTTGTTGTTAGCCTTTATTATGTCTGTGTGAACCACTTATTGTGTAGGTTTTGCAAACCTTTACTGCAATTTCATTTTCTCATCATAATATCACGTTCTTATTTTCAGATACCGTTTTTCAAGGCGCTCACGCTTAACAGGAGCGACAACCTAGCAAGCCACAAGTCTGATGTCTCCAGCCGTCACCACTTGTTGATTTATTCTTAATCATAAGAATAAATATGGAAACATGATGCCAATTTCTGCTGTTTATTTAGCACCATATGACACTGTGCACATCACAGTCACACATTTTAGTTGGCTATACTCATACAAGCATGTAAATGAGGAATACCTTAACTTCTTAATTGGAAATCACTGACCATCTTTTCGCGCTTTCTATATAACTTTGCTGGAAAATATGTGTTGTTTTGACGAGTTTTATTAAAATAATGCTAAAATTGAACTATTCTTTTTTTGCAGTCGCTGGGCAGAACGGCAAGTATTATTGCACTTGCTTAAAATGAATACTCCGCTATCTTCAACAGTAGTCGCGCAAAAGTAGAGCAAGGGTCAAAGGAGTAGCTTAAGATACTTGGGGAGTCGCTTGACGCTTCGGTGTGGCTCACTTGACCCCCGTAGGAGTGTTACCGGCAAGAGTCGTCTGACTCCCTATAAGTGGTAACGTGATCCTTCGGATGAGAGTCTTTGCACTCTTCCTAGAGTGTCAGGGGACTCTCCTAGAGCGAGCCGACCCTGACCCACCAAGAGAGTCACCGTGACTATTTAAAGAGAGTCCTATACGCGGCAAGTCGGAACTCTTCGAAAAGAGTCACGCATACTCTTTTTTTTCTTAGAGTGTACTCCAGTGGAGCCCTGGACGAAGCGCCTCACCAACCTCAGTTCTTAGGAACTTTCGATTAAATAAACGTTTATTCTCTCTCTCCCCACCGAGCAACGCCAGCGCTTGAAACTGCTTTGGAAAAATACCATAA